>NC_138154.1:14522081-14532081 GCF_964199315.1 Orbicella franksi
AAAGACCAGGGTCTCGTTCCGGCCGGACTTAAACTTAAGTCTCCGTTGAACACACAAGAGGCCATCCAGATCGAATAATTCATATATGAACTGCAGTTGTAGATGATCATTCTTCACTATCATCTACAACTGCAGTTCATATATGAATTATTTCATATAAACTTCACATCATCTCACTCCTCACAGGAAGATATGAACTCAATAAATTGACCTCGCTCCCAATGTGTGGCTTCATAGCTCAGTTGGTAGAGCATCGCACCGGTATCGCGGAGGTCATGGGTTCGAATCCCGTTGAAGTCCTGATTTTTTCAGGCTTCTTCTTTCCAATTGCTTAAATTGGAAAATTTACTGCGATGATCATTCTTCACTATTGATACTGTTATGTGAATCGCCGACAGGCGAGCCGACAAAACCACAGACCGCGTTCGTACTGAACAAGAACGAAAACTGACAGCACTTCAACGCAATAAAGACAGAAAACGACCGAAAACTGACGATAACTGGGTCAGGAATATTTCTTCCCGTCCCTTAGACAAAACCGAGACTCACGTACTGTCCTACGGACTAAAACACTCAGTGACGGCTAAACGGATACCGCCCGAGTCTATTGTATCTAGTGTTGAGGCGGCTCTGTCTCGTCAGCGAGACTTATCAGAATCTGCCAAGGATAACATCAGAAGCAGAATTGCTTCCGCGGTACAATCAGCCTCTATACCTGACAATAACTTGACAAAAGACGAACAACAAGCATTGAAACGACTGAAAAACGACGACAACATTGTCATACTACCAGCCGACAAAGGACGTGTCACTGTTGTTATGGAAAAGACTGACTACTTTGACAAAATGGACGTACTTGTTAACGACAAACAAACTTACGAAGAACTTAAACGCGATCCGACGCCAGCACTTCAACGTAAACTTAACAGCAAAATACCTACGCTTAAAAAGACTGACGCTATTGACACTCAACGCTACTATCGACTGAGGTGCTCAGTACCTCAAGCACCGAAACTTTACAGACTACCGAAACTGCACAAGCCTGGTATACCGATGCGACCTATAGTGTCATTCTGTGGGTCCCCTACGTATCAACTGTCTAAGTACTTGACGACCATACTGCAATCCCTTACCGACAAATCAAGACGCAAACTACAATCTACGGAGAACTTTATTGACGCTATTAAGACAGTAAAGATACCTGGCGACTACAAACTTGTGTCTTTTGATGTGAAATCACTGTTCACCAGTATTCCACTTCAATTAGCATTACAGTGTACCGAGACCGCTATACAACAATCTACTGTTAAACTACCGTTACCGACAGAAGACATCATGGACTTACTGAACCTTTGCCTTACATCGACTTACTTTCACCAGAACGGTAAGCACTACAAACAGTTGCATGGAACAGCCATGGGGTCGGCTGTTTCTGTTGTTGTTGCAGAAATTGTGATGCAACACGTGGAGGAACGCGCCCTTGCAACTTGCCGACAAACGATACCGCTTTGGTTACGCTACGTTGACGACACCTTTACCGCCGTTCACAAAGACGAAATTGACGATTTTCACGACCACCTAAACGAAAAGAACGCCGACATCCAGTTTACTAAAGAGATCGAAGAAAATGGAAAAATTCCTTTTCTAGACTGTTTGGTAAGCCGCGACAACAACGAAGTACGAACGACAGTGTACAGAAAACCGACGCATACCGACAGATTACTTGACGAATTATCCTACAACCCGACTTCACAAAAAGCCACGACTATAAAGACTTTGACGAGAAGAGCACAACTAGTTTGTGACACACCGGACAGCTTACCTGACGAAAACAGATACCTTAAACGTGTTTTTCACAAAAACAACTACAACGCTGACTTTATTAGACGAAACATTTACCGACCTACTGAAGCTGACGCTACGAACAGGTACCCTACACCTGTTACTACAATGACCATAACTTACATTAAGGGCACTTCTCAGACCATCTCACGGATCCTACAGCCCTACAACATGCCTGTAGCCCACAAACCTACAACTACGTTACGACACTTACTGACCAACGGGAAAGACAGAGACGAACCTAACAACAGACAGGGAGCAGTTTACAAGATCAAATGCTCCGACTGCCAGGCTTCCTACATTGGTGAGTCTGGCAGAAACCTTGACACGAGACTGATTGAACACGAACGAGCCACGAGAAATGGTGATGCCAACAATCACATTGCTGTACATCATCAACTGACAAACCACAACATTGACTGGAACTCTGCTCAGTGCTTAACCTACAGTACAAACTATTTGCAACGACTGACTCTGGAAAGCTGGTACACTAACCTAGAACAAACGCCTCTTAACAGATGTCAACAACTACCGGCGCCTTACAAACGACTTATCCATGACGGAAACGAAACCGACAAACAGACTTCTAACAGACCGACTTAACAATACACGGATCAAACCCGACCTATTTGACTAACAATAGACGGATCGAAACCCACCAATGACTGATGACAAACTTTACACTAGTCTCAGCCAATACCATCATGGCTATACCGACCAATCACGTTCAACGGACCAGACTTATAACATCATCGACTGACAAACACTATTCACTTGACTCTGAAGATGACTTCCGCTCAGGTTGTCGAAACGTCAGTCACCAACAACAGTTCTTTTCAGAACTACACTCACCCAGACGATCACACTATACGAACCACAGGCTTATTTACTGAACAACGTCTACAACAACCTTTCCTAGAATTTTCTTTAATGTAAGGAGACAAAACATCATGACAAGCGATTAGAACTGAACTCAGTGAAACACACAGATATTTCAACATATTTCAACATATTTCTAACGTCAGATTCGTGCAGGGGCGAAATATTCTTCCAGTTTTTGGTTCAAAAGAGTCGGAACTATCCTTCCGTAGTTGAAAAGAATTTATAAGTCACAACCTGTTAGCATTCGAAACTTGATAAAATCGGTTGCTTAGGCTTCCAGTTGAGGTGCATGTCAAATAAAAAAGTTTGTGTGACAAGCATAATCATACCTGTAACAGTAAGTAATTTTGAGGAAGTTGCACTTCTGAGCCAAACTGCAGAAAACTTGCTAAAAGTTCCCATTCCTAGGAGTTGTAATAATCAGCATCTTCTCCGACTGAGTTATGATTGAAGTTGTCTGGATAGCAAAGTCGATCGGGTAAATGTGCCCCTTCGGTTTCCCGCTGTACATAAAATTTACGAAAGACCAGGAATTGAAATCCCTGAAGCTTAGCCAAAATTCAACAACAAGCATTCTGCTGCTGATCCAAACGCATGCACATTTTGTTATTGTCTAGGGTACTCCGGACCGTTCGTTTCAGATACGTCACCGAAATCAATTAAATATCTAAAATAAATATCTCAATGGGGCTTTTCAGGGGCAATGAAACCAAATGATGAAACAAATAATGCAAATGAACATAACATGGTGAAAATTCCCAACTGGCGGGAGGCAGACCAGTTGGCTATTTACGAGCATGACCGAGAAGTTGAACTAAGGTCTAGCGAGGAACAACTCCAGCTAAGTGGTCAGTGCGGAACTGGAACCCGCGACCTCCGGATTTTAAGTCCGGCGCCCTAACCACCGGGCCGGGGAGAAAGCCTTACAGGAACTAGGCAAGGAGGTAACAATACAGCTGTTACCTACTACAGTAGAGCAAGCACGAAGAATAAATAGCAAAGTTGTAATCTAATATCCACTCACTCTTTTAAACTAACTTGGGCTGGCAGCTGGTAAACATACCATTTATCATTTCTCTTGCTTTTATAAATTCGTTGTTCACAATACACATCAATACATGTCAGGAATAGGGTTTTCAGTTTTACTCAACAAAAGTAAAATGTTTAACTGCCTTATCCGTTTCTCGTTCTCGCAGAACCCTTCAACCTTGAAAAGTGCCAACAACAGCTGCAGTCTATTTATAACACCGTGAGCAAGGTGAAAATCATCCCGTGGGACGAATGCTCTGCCATTCATATTGATGACATCTACACGCAATTATCCTGGGTCAGGGATGACAGGAAACCCAGTGGAGTGACACAAGAGGAACTGGAAGACTACATCGACATATTCAAGGGCGACAAACATCATCCTAATCCAAAGCGACTTCTGGTGTATGGACGGCCAGGTATAGGAAAAACCACATTTTCCAAAAAGACTGCTTTCGACTGGGCTAAACAGAGGAAAGGAATCCTAAAGAAATTTGATGTTGTGCTGCTGATTAAGTTGCGAGATGTGTGTGATTTGAAAGATATCCGTGATGTTCTAAGAGCTTCCAAACTGCTGGCTAGTGATGAAGTGGTTTCAGTTGATGATGTCTATGATTACATACTTCATAATCAAGAAAAGGTGTTACTCATTTTGGATGGCTATGATGAGTACTTCTGTACTTGTGAGCAATCCCCTGTCCGTAATATTTGGGAGGGCACGCTACTGAGGGATTGCCATGTCATTATGACCACACGGCAAGAGAAAGCTGCCGAAGTAAGATTTCCCAGCCACGTGCAATTTCAAATAAACGGTTTCAAGAGTAACGATCAGGTCAGAGCGTTTGCAAGCAAGTTTCTGAGAGATGAAGAAGAAGTTGAAGAGTTTGTAAGCTACCTACACAAAAAACATTTGAAAGGCATGGCAGAAATACCTCTCCTCTTGTTGATGCTCTGTTTAGTCTGGAAGGAAAGTCACCTTAGGGGACTGCCAAAATCAAGGGCCGACATTTACACAAGTTTCCTTCAAACCTTACTCAATCACTCTATCGAAAAACATGTAAAAACAAAGCAATTTAGAAAAATAGACGACCATAAAGAAGAGCTCTGTACATTAGGCAAACTTGCCTTTGATGCACTTTTGCAAGATTTTCTTTCTTTTCCTTTTAGCAAACGGCCTAACGGCATTTTAGTTACGAAATTAATTGAAGTCGGTTTGTTTCATGTCCTGAATGTATCAAGTCTAAATCCCGAGCAAGCTGTATATTTTATACATAAATCAGTACAGGAATTCCTTGGAGCTTTATATCTCAAGGAGGAGTTGTTAAAAGAAGAAAGTGCTACCTGTCTGTCCGATGTTGGCTCCTTAGCAAAGATTGTCAAGATGATTGAAGTTCTTAAATTTGCTTGTGAGCTGTCAGCAGATGCGGCATGCGCTGTTCTGAGTCATCTGGGGATCGTAGGAAAGAAGGAAGGTCTGACAAAGTACAACTTCACTGAAACACCTTGCATTGAAGATTTGTCTAAAGACCAAAAGCAGTTTCTAACCCTTATTTCACAATGCTTTGTTTGCTGCGCATCCGAGAAGAGGCGAGATCTCTATCTTATGTTTTTGTCCTACGTTGGAGGTGTTTTATTCATTAATTCTGACCAGCTGCATAGCGTTGCCAGCGAGCATTTTCTGAAATTTGCTGCGTCGCCTGAGTTCATTTTCTTCTCTCACGGTAAACATACAGAGCAAATCTATCGAGACCTGATCACTGTGGTGGACGACCTCAGTGCTGTTGTTGTCAGCTGTTCGGGCGAAAAGAAAGCCTCGGATTTCCTAAAAAAGTATCGTTCAGTAGATGATTTTTTCCTCAAGAAAGAAGACGGGAAGATATACCTTTATATTGCTCAAATTCATGATAGGCATTCTGCATTTTCCACTGAAATGCTAAGAGAGCTAATTTCATTACCAGAGTCTACTCAGAAGAAGAAGTCGGTTAGTGACCAGTCAAATAAACCAGACAACTGTGGCGCTTTGTGTTTGACTGATAACACTGATAGTGCCTGTGATAACATTCAACATGGTCTCTCCTGTGTCTGGAGATTTTTGATTTCTGATATGAAAAGGCAAGAGATGGAAACCCTCATTGCCGTTTTATCCTTTGCGACTTCTCCACGTAGTGTAATCATTTCAGTCTGGTGAAGGACTTGCTACTGATCCTGTGTTGGTGGAGACTCTGGTTTCACGTATTAAATTTACAAATAGACTTGATAGGTTGGAACTTCAGCATATCAATTTGACAGCCAAGCCTGCTTCTGTCATCGCAACATCTCTGTACCAGGCTCCTAACTTGTCTTATCTCAACTTGTCATCTAACCCTCTTGGTGAAGGAGTAAGTGATCTCACGCGACATCTCAGCCGAGCTTCTCAACTGGAGTTCCTACAGCTTCATGGTGTTAAGATGACAAAAAACAAGTGAATGATTTGACTGAAGTTGTACGTCAGAGCAAGATCCACGCCTTCTCGTCATCTTACCACGTACGTTTTGCGTCTTTTGTTACTATTTGTTTTAACTGTATACCGTAATAGTGAAATAACTTTTGATTTCGCAGTTTGCTTTCTTTTCCTTGTTTTGCAGAGGGAACGTTCGATTTTGTTTAAAATGAAAAGACAAGGGCAAAGTTTTGCGGATAAATTAAGCGCGATAAACCAGTCGAATTCTGATCATAAAGAGTTAAATTTTCATGTCACATTGGGACGAAATATCCATTTTAATTTCACTGCGTGCATTGTTGTGGCTCTGCTGTAAATCTGTTAGTTTTTCTGTTGCAGTGCTTTGCACTTGTATCGCTTGTCTGAGTCTCTCTATTACGCATTGCTCGGCATTTTTAATCCTCCATGGCATGTATGCAAGTTAGAGTTCGTAGCCTTTTATCAGTTTTAAATTGATCCCGAAACGACATTTTATGACGGAGAGTTAATCCGCCTTTCAATAGAATTACATGTACTTTCTGGAAGTTCAAGAACAAAATGATTTAAATGAACAAAACTTAACAGCGTCCGTCAAACTATATCTCTTATACCTAATTTCTCTTTTGGAAGGAAATCCTTCCGGCGCTTGCTAATTCAGTGTTTTCTTTCTATATCAATTTGCACTGGAATGTCCGCCAAAAGCGAATCCTGTTTCAAATTTCTTTTCCGAATCGTCAACATTTTACTCGAAAAGTCTTCAAAGAACAACGTGTGTGAAATTTGCGAATAGAAAATGCCCAGGCTGTAAATCTATTTATGCTAAGAACATTAATTCTGACACGCACAATAGTCTATTACTGAGGCCCGTGACATAACACAGAGTAAATCCGTAAAAACCTGTTTTAGCAGTGATGTCTCAACTGACTCGTCAACGGTCTACCGAAAAGAATTACGGAAAGCGGGTGGGAAAAACCTTACCTTAGGTGAATGGCATTTTGACCTACTTCGGCTTTCCTGTTGTCTCCTTCGCAGAGGTTTTCAACGGCTGGCTTTCTTGAAGTATGCATCATCTATAATTCGTCGGATTTAGACTTTTTTTCTGGCTATTCGTGAGTTAACTTTGGTCTGATTTCCTTCTGACTGAAACAGTAGCGAAAACGTTTTTGTAAGAAACAAACAGTGAGGTATCACTTCTATTTCCAGGTCTACTCTGGGCATTAAGTCGCCGTAACGTAAGGCGACTTTGGGCGATTTAAGGCGACTTTGGGCGACTTAAGCAAAATTGGCAGAAAAAACAAAGTGACTTTAGGCGATTAAAGGCGATTTTAGGTAACTTTAGGCGACTTGAGGCGACTTTATTTCACTAGAGTAAGCAACAGTCTTTCCATGATAGTTTAAAATTATCTACTAAATCTCATGCAATAATTTCTTGTTTACTTTTGTATTCACTTAAGTCACCATAGTCTCAAGTATCCAGATTTCAAACCATTTTAGACTAAAAAAATGCTAACATAGATCGCTTGTTAGAAAATAATTGGTCGTAATATTAGCTTGAACTTGAACTCTAAGTAGGGGAGTGGGTTTTGATGGTATGATTATAACTTCAGGAGAACATTTTACCGTCATATTGCAGCTTTCATCTTTCTCATCTGGCGCACCGACAAAATTGCAGACTTCATAAATTCTTACTTCCAGAGTTCGTAAGGGATGTGAAGATTTAGCTGACCTTTATGATAATGTGATCTGTGTAGCTCCAGCATACCTCGTAAAGGCCGAATTTATACTAGGGAAGAAGTAACCGTCTGAGACGGATGATTCGTCTGTCTGAGACGAATAAACTGTCGACAATCTATGCATCGAAGATCTAAGTCGAATTTGGCCGCATAATTCGTCTAGACACCGGATTTATAACTAGACGATTTATTCGGCTTATACGGTGAAATCGTCTCAGACGGACAAATCGTCTCCTAATATAAATTCGGCGTCGGATTATTTGCCCCTAGTGAAAATTGGACCAACTGTTAATAAACAATATTTGAATTTTCAGCACTTTTCAAGGAAATGTAAACTTAAGATTCTTATTTAGTAGAAAACGTTTCAATAGAAAAGCTGCGGTTTAAATTGCGAGCTGAGTTGAACAGAGAGTAGTTTTGTCCAGAGATTACCTAGTGTAAAAAATGTCACTAGCCAGGGAAACGATATACAGTTTCAGTATGTTAAGCTGACAGATCTCTTATCAACAAGTAATGGCAAGCTTTGTCGACACAGGAGATGTTGTCTGAGCGCATTTTTGTTTGTTACTTGACAGGACGAGAAAGGAGAACTCAAACCTGGACATGACTGGCCATCTGAGGACTACTGGAAAGCGCTCTGGTGCTATAGGCTAAAAGACCGGTAGTTAGGGTCTGGCGTATCAGGCGAACAGAAGACGAGCTGGAGACTGGAACCTCCAGTTTAATCAAAAGATGAGCTGTAGAATGGGACCTTAAAGGAGAAGGTCACTCCAAAAAGCTTACTTTTTTGTCTCCACCCATAGTAAGTAGACAGTGGGGCTTTCCACCCAGCGTAGTTTCAGCTTCTACAGTGCCTGCTATCGTGAAGAAATTTTTCCCAAAGAAGCGCAAATTCGACTTAGGAGGCCGCATGGTCAGGCAGTCATGTCGTGTTTGGGTGACGTCATTCCGTCAGACCCAAAATTGGCGGGAAAAGACCCTGCAACTGACTTTGCATCGTTCACAAGGTCAGCAAAATGTATTTTTTTAAGCGATTATCCCTTCACTATCTTCACGTCACTGTTATCATTTCCGGAGTTTGAAGCATGTTTGGCCAAAAATAATACGACTCAAGAGCAGCCATAACCCAGAGTGGGAGTTAAAGGGCTTGTCTGAAGCCATTTGGAAAACATCTCTGTTCAAAATGGCGGTAACGATGTCGAATTTTGCCCTTCTTTGGAGACGAATTTCATACGGAAAACCTGCGCTTAGAGGCAGAAACTTTGGCGAGTGGCTAAACTTAGTGCAAGGTTTTTATCAGCGTCGACAGAAATATTCCTTTTTTGAACTGACCTTTTCCTTTAACTGAGCATCAATTCAAAGGTTTTTGAGCATGTCTCTTTTACTTTATTAATTTATTTTGTCCAGTTATTTTAGTGCATATATGTCTGGATTTATGAAAACGGTGTTAAAGACTGAATCAAGTGTTTCTTGCTTTATTTGTTTTTTTTCATTGTTTTTTTTTTCTGCTTTCGCTATGACAGCAGCTTGGAAATCTTACCTAGCATGAAATGTAGAAACTCCTTGACGCATGTTTCATTTATTTAGGTATTTTTTTCATTATTTATCGACCACCACCCCTCCCCCTCCCCCCCCCCACCTCCTTTTCAGTTTGTGTCAAGTTTAGCCCAGGCTACACTCGTCTGAATTCAGTTCGCGCGGTGACTCTGACAAGGAGCCGACCGATTAGCGTTCTGTATTTGCTGTCTAAAGGAAGTCTGCCCGAGGACATCATTAAGTCCAATGAAGGCCCAAGTCTAACGATTTGCTAGTAAGCGTCTTCCATTATCGTACGTGAGGCGGGCCTGAGGAGATGTGTAAACTGTACGGGTCACATTTAGTCCCGGAACAGTAGGCCGTTCGCCCTGTGGCGATAATGTTGTGCTTGCTTTAGACAGCAAAACTCTTTAGCCACATCGATTTAGGGCTCAGACGTGCAATGCACTAGACATTTCTAGCTGCTGTTGGCGTCATTTGCTCTGAACTTTGATGTAGCTAAAGACTTAAAAAAAATCTG
>NC_138154.1:14537081-14627081 GCF_964199315.1 Orbicella franksi
GTTTTAAGAAACACTTTTACCGATCGCTTGTTTCCAGCTTGATATTTTGGTTAACTGAGCAGTTTAAAGTTGTTTGTTTGTCCGAGATTGAGAAAACGTAAACAAAGTCACCGTACAAGAACAGTGTGTCGTTTCGTCACATTTTCGAATGAGCATTTTCGCGCGGTTGATCGTGCTTTCGATTTCATGTAAGCAGGATGCTATTCAATAAATACTACCATACGATAGGAAAGATGTTAACAGTCTCAATGTTAAAAAAAAAGAATCAGACTCAGTTCGCGCTAAAGTCTTTGTCTAACTTATGCAAATTAGAAACTCTGAACTCTTAGTTACTCTTGAAATCGCATATTTAATTGGTTTCCCTTGACAATGGCGCCAAGATGTCGCCGAAACGTCGGATTTATCTATCGTTAGTTTTTGCCTGAATAGTATAGAAATATATAGATTTAGCCAAGCGTAAAAGCGGAGCTCCTGGGTCGGGTTGTTCAAAGCCCGATTAAGATAACCCAGGTTAAGCGAGAACTTTGATTTGAATTTTGTAACTTTGCAGTGAGGTTTTCTGTATATTATTTGACCTTCTGTTTTGAGTTTGAATAATCTCAAAATACACAAAACAAAAGCAGTGAAAAACATTTGTAGACAAGAACTATTTATACTTCTGTTAACTTAAATCCAGGGTTAGCGTTAACTGGCTTCTGAACAAGCCGGCCCCATTTACAACAAGTTTATATGAAAGCCCGCGACCCAATAGAAAACCAGCACTTGGGTCAACTTTAAACTTGGGTCAGCGGTTAACTCTAAAAAAGTGTGACCTCGATGGGCTCTAAACTTGAGCCTGCGATATGGTCACGTGATACTGGTCAGCGGATACCTTGTTTTGACAGGTGTCAATCGACCATAACATGGATGTCCAATATCAAAGGAGGCTATAAATCAAGGCTGTATGTTTCTGTTAACCTTTTAGCTGGGGTATGGCCGCCATCTTGCGCGACTTCTTCGCCGTCGTCGTCGTACGTACGCGCCCACGAGCAATACCGCTAGCCATGATAACCATGAGAAAATCAATTCATTAGGGACTTTCATCCCGAGAAGCCTGGGTACTAGTCTCGCGGTTTGCAGGGACAACAACAAATATGGCGGCAGTGTGACAAGAAAGAATGGGGAAGTGGTTTTGTTGTTTAGCATTCTGTACCAACAATTTACGAACGCGAAATCCTCAAGGGGAATCGACCAAGTTTTATCGTTTGCCCCGTGACCATGAGGTTCAAGCTGCCTACACCAGGATTCTTCAAACGACGGGTATAACCTGGCATTCTGGCCATATTTGTGCGGAACATTGGAGCCGTGGATATAGAGAGAACGCGAGTGCTGATTTTCCTGACATCCCTGCCCCAGCCTCTCAATTAGTGACACTGCAAAAAACAGGCGAAAGCTCAACTAGAGAGAAAAGCAACAAATCCTGCCAAACGAAAAGTAAGTAATCTCCAAAGGAAACTTTTTCTGGCCAAGCGGTGTTGTCGTTTCTGGATCTAAAAAGAGAGAAGCTCCAACAGAAAGAGATCAGCCAACTGCTGAAAGGTCAATGAAGTTATCTAAACGACAGTTACCTACTCGTTTGGGTGCGTTGGAAGAAGATGAGCAGCTATTGAGCGAGCAGCTGACCAATGCTCAAGACATGATTAAAAAACTGAGGACTGAAAATCTCAGTTTAAAAATTAAATTGCGAAACATTGAACAAACCCAGCAAAATACTAATAAACAAAATGAAGAACTGAAGATTGCTGTAAAAAGGCTACAACAAGAGCAATTTAGCTACTCCAATCTCAAGCCAAATACATTTAAATACTTGTGTGGATTATCTGTTGAACAGTTCAAAATGATAAATTACTGAGTATGGCTAATCTGTGCACCCTGCGTAACAGACGGTTACAGGATGTGGCTGTTTTTATGTACAAGACAAAAAAACACATTTGTCCGAAATATATTGCAGACCTCCTCCATATGACAGACACCAAATATTCACTGAGAAACAAGGAATTCGCCATGCAAAGATTTGATATGACTACATGTGGCAAGCATTCCATCAGATACATTGGCCCAAAGTTATGGAGTCTAATACCCAAAAATATAAGACCTTCCTGCATTATCTGTATTTAGGCAGCGTATTAGAAAGCTTGATTTAAATTCGTTACTGGCTGATGCTCATTGTTCTGATTGTATTCTATGTCGTACTTAATAGACACTTTAGTATTTTATAAAGTCTATATGTATTTGTAAATAGTTCTAAGCCACACTCAACAATCATGCACAGGTAAATAATCTCATTAATTTCATACTCGTTTAATCAATTTTAATTTATTTATAGTGTCCCCATTTAGTGGTTATTTACTGCTATTTTAGTTTGACACTTAAATAAAGGTATTCATTCATTCGTTCATTCTCTGGAATTGTGTGCAGCCTTACAGTAATGTCATCATCTATATTGATTGTAAAGGTACTGGGAAGAGATCTCTAGATAAACCAACAGAACTCTTTGCAGTGCTTACAATCTGTAGACATTCTCTCCATCAGGGTGTGATGGCATTTATGCTTAAAGTAGGAGAGAGCACAATTCAGTGAATATTTGTTAGTTGGATAGTTTTCCTTGAAACAATCTTCACTTGTATAAACCTTAAGCCTGAAGCTGGGTTTTTACTAAAGAAGATGCCAGACACTTTCGTTAAGACTGGCCATGGACTCACAGACATGATCCTCGATTGTACTGAATTCAAGTTTCAGCATGTATCAAATCTTGATTTAAATACTCTCATGTTTTCTAACTACAAGAACACGATAACAGGCAAAGCCCTCATTGGAATTGCATCACATGGGATGGGTCTTTTTTTTTTCAGTGATATCTAGCCAGGTTCTATATCAGATAACTGTAGCACTGAAAAGTCAGGGGTTGTTCTGTGGATTCAACCAGTAATGTGCAGACATGATGTTCAAACGGTTTAATTAAAGATGTCCTCAATTTTAATGATTCCACTTTTCATTTCATCTCTCATTTTTTGACCATCACGTTTCATCATGCTATTTTGGGGATCAGCCACTTGAATGGTATCTCCTTTGTTTTCAACTCTTACAGCAGATTTAACTTTTAACTCCCTCAGTGGTACCATTGTTATAGAACTCTTGTGTGAGGACCTATGCCATTTCTGGAGTTGTTCTGTACATCTTAAGGCTTGTATTTTCTCTCCAGTTTCATGATAGTGTTTCAAGAAGAGAAGCAATGCTAATACATGGCAACAGATTCCACTTAGTCCTACTGGACAACTACAATGAGCTTTGGTTGGTATTCCATTTTCAAACATAATAACTGTGGGGCGTTGCATGGACTCGTAAGACTTTTTTATCATAGCCCTCACGTAAACTACTCGCTCGTTGACAAGAGTTTTGACATTGACAATTTTTCTACTTGTAAACATCTGTAACGCTTTCTTCTGCTGACCAGCACTACTTTCCCGTTTCATGGAAACATACTGAGTAAACATTTTATTGTTGATCTTGGGCAAATCGTCGTTGGCTGCCCTCCACTTGGCTGTGGCCGGTGGAATATCCGCGGAATCAAGACTACAGGGAAATACGTAAGCTTTTTCTGACTTTGCCTTGAGTTTCGGGACTAGTCCCGGATATCTTGATGATCGATTTATCCTCATTGTTAGTTCTTGTTTTGAACCAGATGTAGGGACTCCGATATCTGCCAACCACTTCACGCAATTTTCCTTGTCAGACTCTACACGTTTCTCCATATTTCTTGAATTTCTTTCTGCATGGCCAACAACTTGAAAGCGGGTATGTGTATTTTCTTAACTTTTACATAGGGTTTTCTACCTCCAAAGACGAATTTCTGATGAAAAAGTTTTTAAAACTATGACAATTCATGAAGGACCGCCATATTTACAATTTTTCCCGCGAAAATTTTGTCCCTACAAACCGCGAAACTAGTACCCAGGCGTCCCGGTATGAAACTCCCTAATGGGTTTCGTTTTCTTTCCTATATGGGTATGGGGCTCCGCTATAAATAAACATCGATAATGTTGATGTTAGATTGTCCAAAGAAGCTACTAAATGAAATACACGATGAGAGTGATAATAAAATTCTATTCATAACGACCGACAATTTCAACATAACCATATAATGGCAATGGATCGTTTTGAACTATGCAAATGCTCTAGGCCTAATAGCAAAACATGATAGTAGAAAGATGGTTGAGACTGTAGCTAACTATGCTATGAAAAAAGGTCATCCTGCAGGTTATATTCTAATTGAAATGACAGCAGGCAATAATAGGAATGACAGAGTATACAAGTCAATAGCTGCTATTCATGAGGGTATTTTGCAGCGTAAGAAGTATGGTTTATGCATATTTGAATCATCAAGCGTGATCACATTCTGTGAAACACTACTAATTATGAATATTATAAGAGATCATCGATTTAAGATTATACATGAGAAAAATACAAAACTAAAATGTTAAACTAGCATCTTGTTGAATCATACAAAGCAAAGGTCAAAGTCACAGATAGAGGAACAAGAAATCATAAAAAACTGACACTACACTTTGATTAAGATTTTTTCGGAATGACCCCCCCCCCCCTCCCTCCGCTCCCTGAAAAGTGGGACTGAAATTTCTCTCACTCAGAGAGCCATTATTTTGAAACCCTTGAAAAAAACTCACTCAGAGATAAGAAAATAAATGGCGTGAATTTAATTTTCGGCATTACAGCACCAGTAGTCAGGTGAACAGGAAGCTATAGTAAGTTTCCTTTGGCAAACAGGAAGTTGTCATCTGGTTTTATAAATATTTATTTGCCTTGATTAGAGGAGCGCACAGGACATCATGGCGTCTCCACTTAGCCTTCACAATTCTTTGACCACTTTTGTTGAATCCAACTACCATGATTGCAAGGAACAGGGTATTGTCTGTTTCACTTGCATTGGCAAGCCTTCCTCCGAGTTGAAAAGCCGTGCATATGTATGAGCAGTTTTTCGAGAGTATTTCCTCGACAGGTTTCCTTTGAATTGTTAAAAGGAAGTTTGTCCTTGTGTGTGGTTGAAAAGGAATAATGAATATTAAATATCTAAATTTGCAATTAATCAGTCAACCCTTTCGCTGAATCAATGAATACCTGTAAAAGAAAATAGGCTGGAATTTTTTCAACTTTGATGGTTTTACACATGACGCGTTTTAGAATAATAAATAGTGGGGCACTGTAGTGTAATACGTAATATCATGGTGTAAAACTGTAGTGTCAGTTGTATTCCATTTTTAAAGATTTTCCAGAAATTTCAAATACAACGCATTCTGTCGAGTAGATGTTTCGAACCGAAATTTCACGATGTTATTGATAGAACATAAATATCGAACTTCTCTTGACCTTATATGGCTAAATTACGTATTCGCATACCGTAGACTGATGGATAATAAGCAGTTAGTGACTGGCCCAAAGGGAAACAGTGAGTTTTGTTTCCCCGAGACCCTTGTTTTCGCCTCGGGGAACATTGAGGTCGAGGGGAAAACAAAACTCACTGTTTCCCTTGCGGCCAGTCATTAAGTGACACTGTGTTGATATACCTCCCAACTCAAAAATGGAAAGAAAACTGCAAAACAAATATTTGATTGACGCTGGCAAGCACAACAAATTTGCAGCGGTTTCAAGGTGCACGACCTGATTACGTGCGAGTCCAAAGTTCAAGTTGATGTTTCCCTAGGGAGTTAATAAGTTTTGTTCGCCCTAGGGAGTTAGTGAGTTTTGACCCACGACACGTGACACGTTCTCCTCCAATCGGAAAACGTATTTGAGTTGGGAGGTATAACAATTATCTTTAACCCAGACATATTCATAAACAACGAAATCGCTTAAAATGCGGCCGTGTTTTCTTATCCTGCTGTGTAAAATTCTTGCGATGCAGTTGTTTGCTGTGGATGGAAGCCAGTCTGTTTCCTCCTCCCAAGCGGTGTTAAATGTTCAAAACCGCCGTCTCCATGGTCACATGTTCAAGACATTTTCTTCGCCCAGTTTGATCTCATGTGGTTTGCACTGTAACAGAAATCCTCGGTGTGCTTCCACTAATTTTAAAGCTACCGACACTGGTGGAAAAGGTGTGTGTGAATTGAATGATCGTGGAGTCGCGTGGCCTGCTGATGAAAAGGACATGAAACACGAGGAAGGAGTGATTTTCACTCAGTACCGACGCATTGAGATATGTTCATTTTAAGTCGGCAGTCACAGAATAAATGCATGACATGAAGTTTTAAGCTTAGTGCGACCCATTCACAAATTACAAGCCATTTGAAGATGCAGGGCGTGTTTCTAAATATCTGTTTTTAGTTAGTTTAGACTGGCTTGTCCTTGCCGGCTTTATCTAGTATATATACAATATGCTGGGCACGCTCTACCTTATTAGCCGCCTGGCTCGTACTTTGCACGGTGTAACAGGTGCAACAACAGTTAAATTTATCTTGCACACTAAACCTTTTAAATGATTTTAATTATTTAATTATTAAAATAAGTTTCAGTTTTAGTGGCAATTACAGTTTGTTTGTATAATTTATGCTTATTTGAAAGGCCATTCAAACCTTGAATAATGGCGCTTTTCGTTTTGAAATATCTTTTTTCGTTTTAGAGATATTGACGATTTTTGTTAAGCAAATTAGATCAGTGATGACGTCATATCGTTTGAGCTTGGGTGTCATTATGGGTGTCATTTTGTTTTGTTTTTTTGTGATGTACATTTGTGGTGCCAAGTTTCTAGAACACTGCTTCAATATTTCCAGAGATATCGTTTATTCAGTCTTTTATGAGAGGTGACTGCGCCAAAATTAAGTTTGGAATTTTATCATGCTGTTTGCCAATGCGGTTTTTAATGTTTTCAGTGGTGTTTTTAATGTTACGAATTGTGTTTAACCTGTTCTCAATTATGTTCGCCAAAACATTGCTGTTATTTTAATTTTTTGCTACTGTATTCGATTATTCGTTGCGAATTATGTTTGTGTCGTTCCTTATGGTGTTATGCGAACTTGTTATGCGAGGATAAATGAGATTTTGCAACAACCTGCCTCGCCGAACTTGGATTCTGATGGCCAGGAATCAGTTTTTTATGGTGTTGAAACTCTGTCTAACACAGTTGGGAGCGTTTGTTGGGACAATATTATTACGCTGTGGCTAAATGATCGGCAGCGGGTCAAGGTTTTCAAAACAATGACTGGCAGTCTCATATTTTTCTCAAATTTAAGGAATCTAAGGAACCGACCCAATTCAAAGTATGATATGCCGATTGGGAACTGTCAAGCGATCAAGAAAGCTTTACAGATCGCAAGTCTAACACTTGGTTTTAATACGCTTGGGAGAGCGAGACCATGGTTTGTGACACTTCGGTGGGCTGACGGTCACGGTTTTCACCGAGGGTTTTCAAAGCACTACGGCCCGTTCCAAACACCGCTCCATTCATGCGCCGAACCTAAATGATGAGTTAAGTACGGCAGAAGAGCGGCGTTTGAATCAGTTTGGTTCGACAGGTTAAGTTTGGTGCGGCAAACAACATTAAATTCGGCAGGGTCTGTCGCACTATGCTGCGTTGGAGCGGCAGCTGATTCATACGGCGTTCTTCTCATGTGTCGAACCTAATGCATAAATTACTGTAATTTATTTTTCATATAACGGGATCCGTGATTGGCTCAAAATTGAGTGGCGTGACCAGTCATGCATGAAGCTCAAAGTCGCCTCTAAAAATAAAAACAACAAAATACCAGTATGCCTTCGATTTATGAGAAACGGGACTGTGTAAGCGAGTTTCTTTGGCGTAAATTCATTTTTTGCTCTTTCGTCGTGATAATAGCCCAGCTTATTAGATTTCCCTTTAACAAGTCGATTTAACCGGGAGAAAACCTGTCTAAATACAAACACTGAACCTTGAGGTTGAATTTGCTTCCCTAAATATTGCTATAACAGCATGATAACAGCGAAATGTTAGTCACAGCTTTTCTATTTGGACAGAGTTCGTGAATTCAGAACGCATATTTTCTCGTCGAAAATTGTTACCTCCGGCTTCCCGAATCAAGTGCGACGCAAGTACGCCGTCTGAACCAGCCGTCGCTCCAAAGTCGCTCCAAAGTCGAACTTAATCAAGTTTGGTTCGGCACATGAGTGGAGCGGCGTTTGGACCGGGCCTAAGTGACCGGCAGTACGAGTTTAGAGAATCGAACGAACCGGTCATATCCAATCTATCATATGTCGAATAAGAAGTGCGAAGCGATCAAGCAGACTTTTATAGATCTCAAGTAAAACTCGTGGTTTACGTTGGGCTCACACGGCAAGAAAACCCTCGTTCACCGTTAATTTTACCAAACGGTGAATACCAGGTAAATCCTATATTAGCCGTCCGTTTTCTGATCTCGGAAAACGTTCTGTTAATTCGGCGTTTTCCTTGTGAGAACGCCAGGAAAACATGAGAGTAATTCATTGTTTTCGTGCTCTTGAAAAACGCCGGTGGACTCCTTGTTTTCCACTGCGTTTTCTTTCGTTTTCCCGAGCGGATTAACGTAGTGTTTGCAGGAGGTTTTCCAAGTCTAAATACTGACGGTTAACACCAGGAAAACTACACGTTCACTAGCAATTTTCCCGCATTAGAAAACTACTATTGAAGACCTCGTTTTCATACGCCTTCACCGTAGTTTTCCCGAGCGGGTAAATGCAGTGTTTGTCGGAGGTTTTTTTGGGTGTACGCGTTGACGGTTAACACCAGGAAAACTACACGTTCCCTAGCAATTTTACCGCATTTGAAAACTTCTATTGAACATCTCGTTTTCCTACGCGTTTTCTGTAGCTTTCCCGAGGAGGTAAATGCAGTATTTGTCGGAAAGTTTTCCGGTCTACATGTCGACGGTTAATACCGGGAAAACTTGACGTTGACTAGCAATTATCCGGCATGAGAAAAGTTCTATTGAACACTTCGTTTTCCACTACGTTTACCGTAGTTTTCCCGAGCGGATAAATGCAGTGTTTATCGGAGGCTTTTGGGGTCTAAATGCGGACGGTTAACACAAGGTAAACTTGACTTTCATTAGCAAGGAAAACACAACGCAAACTTGCAATTTTTCCGCATAAGAAAGGTGCCAACGAACTTCTCGTTTTCCTTCGCGTTTTCTGTATTTTTCTTCAGTAGATGAATGAACCGTTTTCCCAACGTTTCTTAATTTGTAGCCGATAGCAGTAAATAAAGGAAAAACATGACGTTTACCCCTAAGTTTCTGCATCAGACCAATTTTGATTATTAACGTTACGTTATTTCGCGGAAAGTTTTTCTGCAGTTTCTACCGAGTTAGTGAATCCAGCGTTTGTCTGAGGTCTTCTAACTATATTCTGGGAAACCTCAAGTGCACATCAGGAAAGCAGTTTACCCGCTGGTTTTTGAGTTTGGTAATGGGAACTTTGTTTAGGGTTTACATACGACCTTTAATATAGGTGAGATGCATTTGGCATTATATTTATTTATTTTTTGTTTATTTCACTCACAAACACTATACGTCAAAAGCAAAACTCGACAAAAGAAATTAAATTAATAAATTAAATTAATAAACTAAGTTTAATTAAATTAAATCAATTAAATTAATCGATAAATTAATGTGACGAGGAAGCCTAACGAGGCTGACAGCTTATATTATTAGGCTTCCTTCGGCTAATTAATTAAACTCATAGCTGAGTGCAAAGTCAGTAAAAACAAAAAAATTAAGTGACAGAATGGCTGTCAATAGATAATACTTCAGATGTTTTTTTGAAAGCAAATATGGAAGGAGAGGTAACTTAGTGAAATGGGCCGACCGGTTTAGACCATTTGGTAGTTTGGTGATTAAGAATGGTTGGACATGTGAGATGGATTGTTCATTTTTACCGGTTTGGGCATTTAGACCAGTTAAGACCTTTTGGCAGTTTGGTGATTTGAAATGGTTTGAGCATTTGAGATGGATATTTGGTCATTTTCGCTGGTTTGGGCACTTAGACTGGTCAAGACCTTTTGGCAGTTTGGTAATTTGGAATGGTTTGGACATGTAAGATAGATTAGCTATCTTCGCCGGTTTGGGTATTTAGACTGGTTTTGATCTTTTGGCAGTTTGGTGATTTGGAATGGTTTTAGACATTTAACATGGATTGGTCATTTTCACCGGTCAAGGCATTTGGACCGGTTTAGTGCTTCTGGCAGTTTGGTGATTTGGAATGGTTTGGACATGTGAGATGGATTGGTTATTTTCACCGGTTTGGACATTTAGACCAGTTTAGATCATCTGGCAGATTGGTGATTTGGAATGGTTTGGACATGTAAGATGGATTGATTATTTTCACCAGTTTGGGCATTTAGACCAGTTTAGATCATCTGGCAACTTGGTGATTTGGAATGGTTTGAACATTTGAGGTGGATTGGTGATATTCACCAGTTTGGGCAATTAGACTGGTTAAGACCTTTTGCCAGTTTGGTGATTTGGAATGGTTTCGGACATATGAAATGGATTGGTCATTTCACCGGTTGGGCATTTAGACCGGTCTAGAACTTTTGACAGTTTGGTCTGGTTATTTGAGATGGATTGGTCATTTTTACTGGTTTGAACATTTAGACTAGTTAAGACCTTTCGGCAGTCTGGTGATTTGGAATGGTTTTGGACATTTAAGAATGGCTGACTGTTAGGATCGAGAAACGCCGGTCAACGACCTATTTGGCAAATCGCTCATATTTTGCCCAAAGATACCCTTAGGTGACCTTATTCTAAAAATCATATTATAAGGTTTCAGCGAATTTTTATTTTTCAGAAATTCGCGAAAATTTGAAAGCGCGGTCAAAGTGCGGTTTTTCGGGTAATAACATGACCGAAATAAGGTGCGAGGACGAAGCGCTGCTAAAGTCTTAAAATAAATTCAATTGACTTCAAACTTCACACAAATGTGGAACAACCACTCTAATTTATTCCTCGTTTTAAACTAATCTCAGATATGTTGATATAGTGGTTTTCCAAACCATTTTAAAAACACCTATGAAGCGTGTGGAAAATAACAGCAAAATATAGGTCATGTTTAACAGCATAAAAATGCATCTGGTACCTCACTTTCCCATTATTTTACTTTACAGCCTTAAAATGTCATTATTAAACATATACCATGCCAAGTCTCATGCTCGAACTCGCAGTATTTCCCTTTGAGAAAAACGAAAATCTATGTCAATGTGTTGGGCGCAAATAACACAATAATTATACACGAACAACAGACAAATCAATTTCAATGGCGAAAGTAAAAGGCTACCAGTAATTAAAATCCCGTCAATTCACTGCTATCAGTAGAAACATAATCTCCACTACATAAAAACTGTTTTTAGACGTTTTCGATCGAAACATTGCGCGTTAACTTTGCTTAATTTCCTGTCCGCCGTCATGTCTAGTTTGTCATCGTGTGTATTTCTTTTATGTAAACAACACTGTGAATGGTTGTCATAACAAACGCAAAGAGATTTTCTGGAACCTCGATGTTTTCGATTCTCCAAAACGCTTTAAGTTCGTTAAGACACAATAATGGATCAACTTGGAATGCTGTTTCGCATTAAGGACGTTAAAGGACTGTAAATTAATCGAGTTGAAATATCTTGAAGCAAATCAAAATCGCGCCCTTACGCTAATTGCTAAACAGCCGATCTCCGTTCAAGTTCAAGAAGTCGAGAGGTTAATCCGGCGATGTATTACCGGTACAACAACAAAATCAAACCGAGGTCATCAAAAGTGTAAGTTTAAAAGTGTAGTGGCAAGTTCGAAATAAATTTCGCCTATATAAATTGGAAACAAGAAGTGAAACGGTCTGACCCGAAACAAATAAACGAGAGATTAATACGACTAATTTAATCCGAAAACGTCACATACCTAAAAGCCGTCGATTCCCCTCAATACCACTCCACATTGCCTTAAAGAGGCCAAGCTTTAGGCTGTAAGAATCAGGGGCCTCATGAATGTGTTTTTATTATATCGGCAACCATGCTGCGTGGCTGTAGCTACAAATAAGAGCCATTCAAGAACAAGAAAAATAATTGCTCCTGGATAGGACAGCTTTAAAAAGCGCATTTCAATCTACTGTCACTACTTTAAACTTGTAATTGCCAAATGTTGAACATTTGCGCGAGAGCAGTGAAAGCGTGACTGGGCTGCTCGTAGGGATGTGTGACAACTTTTTAAAAAAGCGCATTTCAATCTACTGTCACTACTTTAAACTTGTAATTGCCAAATGTTGAACATTTGCGCGAGAGCAGTGAAAGCGTGACTGGGCTGCTCGTAGGGTTGTGTGACAACTTTTACTGAGTCTCGAATATCAGCCACGCAGCATGGTTGCCGATATAATAAAAACACATTCATGAGGCCCCTGATTCTTACAGCCTAAAGCTTGGCCTCTTTAAGGCAATGTGGAGTGGTATTGAGGGGAATCGACGGCTTTTAGGTATGTGACGTTTTCGGATTAAATTAGTCGTATTAATCTCTCGTTTATTTGTTTCGGGTCAGACCGTTTCACTTCTTGTTTCCAATTTATATAGGCGAAATTTATTTCGAACTTGCCACTACACTTTTAAACTTACACTTTTGATGACCTCGGTTTGATTTTGTTGTTGTACCGGTAATACATCGCCGGATTAACCTCTCGACTTCTTGAACTTGAACGGAGATCGGCTGTTTAGCAATTAGCGTAAGGGCGCGATTTTGATTTGCTTCAAGATATTTCAACTCGATTAATTTACAGTCCTTTAACGTCCTTAATGCGAAACAGCATTCCAAGTTGATCCATTATTATGTCTTAACGAACTTAAAGCGTTTTGGAGAATCGAAAACATCGAGGTTCCAGAAAATCTCTTTGCGTTTGTTATGACAACCATTCACAGTGTTGTTTACATAAAAGAAATACACACGATGACAAACTAGACATGACGGCGGACAGGAAATTAAGCAAAGTTAACGCGCAATGTTTCGATCGAAAACGTCTAAAAACAGTTTTTATGTAGTGGAGATTATGTTTCTACTGATAGCAGTGAATTGACGCGATTTTAATTACTGGCAGCCTTTTACTTTCGCCATTGAAATTGATTTGTCTGTTGTTCGTGTATAATTATTGTGTTATTTGCGCCCAACACATTGACATAGATTTTCGTTTTTCTCAAAGGGAAATACTGCGAGTTCGAGCATGAGACTTGGCATGGTATATGTTTAATAATGACATTTTAAGGCTGTAAAGTAAAATAATGGGAAAGTGAGGTACCAGATGCATTTTTATGCTGTTAAACATGACCTATATTTTGCTGTTATTTTCCACACGCTTCATAGGTGTTTTTAAAATGGTTTGGAAAACCACTATATCAACATATCTGAGATTAGTTTAAAACGAGGAATAAATTAGAGTGGTTGTTCCACATTTGTGTGAAGTTTGAAGTCAATTGAATTTATTTTAAGACTTTAGCAGCGCTTCGTCCTCGCACCTTATTTCGGTCATGTTATTACCCGAAAAACCGCACTTTGACCGCGCTTTCAAATTTTCGCGAATTTCTGAAAAATAAAAATTCGCTGAAACCTTATAATATGATTTTTAGAATAAGGTCACCTAAGGGTATCTTTGGGCAAAATATGAGCGATTTGCCAAATAGGTCGTTGACCGGCGTTTCTCGATCCTAACAGTCAGCCATTCTTAAGATGGATTAGTCATTTTCACCGGTTAAGGCATTTGGACCAGTTTAATGCTTCTGGCAATTTGGTGATTTGGAATGGTTTGAACATTTGAGGTGGATTGGTGATATTCACCAGTTTGGGCAATTAGACTGGTTAAGACCTTTTGCCAGTTTGGTGGTTTGGAATGGTTTCGGACATATGAAATGGATTGGTCATTTCACCGGTTGGGCATTTAGACCGGTCTAGAACTTTTGACAGTTTGGTCTGGTTATTTGAGATGGATTGGTCATTTTTACTGGTTTGAACATTTAGACTAGTTAAGACCTTTTGGTAGTTTGTTAATTTAGAATAGTTTGGACATGTGAAATGGATTGTTTATTTTTACTGGTTTGGGCATTTAGACCAGTCTAGACCTTTTGACAGTTTGGTGATTTGGAATGGTCTGGATATTTGAGATGGATTGGTCATTTTCACTGGTTTGGGCATTTAGACCAGGCTAGATCATCTGGCAGTTTAATGATTTTAATGGTTTGAACATTTGAGATGGCTTGTTCATTTTCACTGGTTTGGACATTTAGACCAGTTTAGGTCATCTGGCAGTTTGGTGATTTTGAATGGTTTGGACATTTGAGATGGATTGGTGTTTTTCGCTGGTTTGGACATTTAGACCGGTTAAGACTTTCTGGCGTTTTGCTGATTTGGAATGGTTTGGACCTGTGAGATGGATTGGTCAGTTTCACCAGTTTTGGCATTTAGACCGGCTTAGACCTTTTGGCAGTTTGGTGATTTGGAATTGTCTGGACATGCACATTCGAGATGGACCCACTGCGTGAAATGAGTACTTTCGTGGAATTTACGTGGCCGTGAAATTCCTCGACACTCGGCGCGTCCGAGATCAGAAGGTGATGTAACAAGAAACGTGACGTGTCAGAGAGTGCCATGCATGTTCCTGATAGGTCCATTGCGGCGAGTCAGGAACTCATGGCCTGAGTACGTCATGCGCGGCGTATCAAGGGAAACCAGGACTCTGATACTTAACGGCACGCGGTTTTAGTTTAATCGGCCAAATTAATTCACGGAGCTCATTTCTCTAAAAATTTCAGACGTGCGTTTCGTTTGTTCGTTTCAGAATGTTGAAGTGAACAAGGCGTGCAAATCTATACTGAACTTACATCATTTTGTTAATGCCATCGAGTGTATTCTGTTCAATAATGAATATCTTTACGCTTCTTTACTCCTCGAGGAAAGGCATCAATAACATGCACAGCATGACTGCAATTGTGAGAAAAAAGACATATTAACAACAAAAACAACAGCAACAATAACAGAACGCTAAATAACATTTTTTATCACTTCCGAGTACTCTTTTACATTCTAGTATTTAAAATCTACTTATTGCAGGGTTCTTTTCGAATACTAACCTTGCTACTGAATGTGAAACCCTTGTTAAATAAAGTGCTAAAAAATTCCGTAGCGGAACATTCCTTACATCTCACCGACCTACGTGGTGGTGCAACTCACCAATTTCGCAAAGCTTGAGAGCGGAATGCCCTAAAAGCGGTTGCATGGGAGAGCTTGCACCGGGACGCCGAACCCATTTCACGCTGCCGCGTATTTGATGCAAACCTTGGAACCCTCAGCTTGGAAGAAGTGAGTGTTACAAAATCTATTTATTTAGACCAACTAGTGGTTTTCCTTCATTGTGGTTACCGCTGCTGGTCCGGTAGCATCAGCGCATGCGTAATTATAAACCAGTCGGGTTGTCAGTAAAATTTCCAATAACACATCAGATAAATTCGTTTTATGGAAAATTCCGTATACAGGGGAATTCGTATCACTTTATTTTGTCATGATCCGTGATAAAGACCTTGCTAAGAGGTGCTGAGCTCGCTCTCAGAAAACTGCACGACCATTTACTTTTCTTGGCTGTTGTTTCTTCAAGAGTGCATCGCAAGCGACAGAATAATGAAATTATTTGTTTGTCTCCACTTTGACGATAGTAAGCATATTCGAGTCTTGAATACGTGATCGTGGCGCCATAGAATCCTGGAGTATTCAGGACGCACACAAACCGTCACGTACACCTCAATAACTCCTAAATAACGGTCCAGTAGCCTCCTCAGTCGACTCCCTGTCATCATATCAACATTCCATTATGTTTGAAGAAGAAATCACAAAACGTATTACGAAGACGAAAACACTTTAATTGGATTTTTTTCCTCGGGCCTACTTTTGAAACGAAATTGACTTTAAATGTGTTTTGAAACGACTTGTAACGAAATGACCTGGAAATGACAAACGACCGACAAACGACCTACATCAGCATTTTGAGTAATCGACCTTCAACAAGCACGGATCAGCGGTTTGCCACATTAGATACCAGGTTCTCTCCGTTCTCGCGCCATTTTTTGGCGTCCTTTTAAAAAGGTGTGAAGTGTCGAAGTTTGCATCAATCTCTTCGTCCTTTCTCATTGTTTAAAAACTCTACTTTGGTGGACAAAACATAATATAGTACACTAGGTTTTCAAAACTAACGACCGCTTAAAGTTCAGGAAATTTTGAAATTATTCCAGTGAGTAACTAACACACTCGCCTTCGTAAAGTGCTCCGATAAATTCCCGTAAATATCTAACCTGGCTTCAAGATTAAAGTTTTGGTTCTTTGTAGCGATCCTTGAAACCTAGGTAGCATTAAAACTGCCAGCTTTTCCTTCCAACTGTAGGTTTGTATATAAAGTAGATTTATACGTTCCTCATCTGTGTCGAGCGTGACCGTCACATACTTCGATGTTCTTTGTATTACTGACCATTGTTTTCCTCGAAGCCGATTTAATCTGTAGACTCCTCTTGAAAGGTTTGTCAGTAGAAGCACTCTTTTGGACAACTCTCGGCACACATACATGTATGAACAGTAAACGATGATTCGGGAAGCCAAGGAAGGATTGATAAATGCCACGGCTATTTTGTGTTTACAACAAGTGATTTAGTTCCCAATCTTCCCGTGAGTATAACGGATTAAACCGGCTTCGAGGAAAACAATGGGAAAATCTTAGATTTTCCGATTGGTGAACACCAGTAAATGTAAGCATATGCCACGATTTGCGTAAATTCACCGCGCGTTTTCTAAAAGGTATACGCCACCTATTTTGCCGTGTCAGAGACGTTTGTGGAACTTAAATTTTTAGATCGATGTTCCCTCGCAGATTCGGTATATGAATCTGCGTCAGGAACCCATGTACATTAAAATTAATATACAAATGAAACTTACTTCAAAGAAAATTAAATTGTCATGCCGTCACAAACTCGTGGTTTATGATTATGATCGGTTCGTGCGATTTCCTAAAATTGTCAATAGTATTACCGGTCATTTAATGATCAAAACTGTGACCGGCAGTTGACCTAAAAAAAGACCTAAGTGTTACAAACGTCTCTGAGCCCAGCGCAAAGAGTTAGACTTGTCTTTATAAAAATCTCCTTGATCGCTTCGCACTTCTCATTCGACATATAATAGTCTGGATATGATCGGTTCGTTCGATTCCCTAAACTCTGTCATCCCTAAACGGCATGCCAATTTAATTTTCGTTCAAGTAAGTTTCATATATATATTAATTTTGATGTACATGGGTTCCTGACGCAGACACATACCGTATCTGCGAGGGAACATCGATCTAAAATTTAAGTTCCACAAACGTCTCTGAGCCCAACGTGAACCAAGAGTTTTAATTGAAATCTATAAAAGTCTGCTTGATCGCTTTGCACTTCTTATTCGACATATAATAGATTGGATATGATCGGTTCGTTCGATTCCCTAAACTCGGACTGCCGGTCCCTTACGGCTTTGAAAATCCCCGGTGAAAACCATGACCGTCAGCCCACCGAAGTGTCACAAACCATGGTCTCACTCTCCCAAGCGTATTAAAACCAAGCGTTAGACTTGCGATCTGTAAAGCTTTCTTGATCGCTTGACAGTTCCTAATCGGCACATCGTACTTTGAATTGGGTCGGTTCCTTCGATTCCTTAAATTTGAGAAAAATATGAGACCGCCAGTCATTGTTTTGAAAACCTTGACCGGCTGCCGATCATTTAGCCACAGCGTAATAACATTGTCCCAACGAACGCTCACAACTGTGTTAGACAGAGTTTCAACACGATAAAAAACTGATTCCTGGCCATCAAAATCCAAGTTCGGCGAGGCAGGTTGTTGTAAAATCTCATTTATCCGCGCTCGAAAACGATTCCTCACAACTTCCGCCGTTACCGGCAAATCCATAATGGCCGCCGCTTTTCTAGAAGAACAGGAGAGCAAGCAAAGACGCGCACGCGCAGCTCATGACACTGTCCCTTTAAGCGAAAAATACAAAAATGGATGTATTGCATCGTTTCATGACAAAGGCACTCATATTTTGTCGACAGTGATTCAATATCTTCTAAGCACGCAGTGTTCTGGAGCCACATATTATGTTTTACGAGTGCTAGCTATGCTCGCATTTGCCGTGATAATTTTGAACTCTGAAGTAGAAATTGGTCCATATTCACTGCAAAGAAAGAAGGTGATCTCTGCAATCAAACTGAATACAAATATTATTAGGTCCCGGCACTCGTTTCCGAGGAAAAAAACGATGATTTATCTCTCGCAAGGCATGCCGATTAGAAAAAGCCATTATTTTGTATATGTTGTGTATGTGCACTCGCTCGTGAGCGCGCGCTAATGACTCGAAAATCGTGCCCAGTAGGGATGTGCAATGCTATTATGAGGAATCACCTTAATGACTGGCCCCAAGAGAAACAGTGAGTTTTGTTTCTCTGAGACCCTCAATGTTCCTCGAAGCGAAAAAATGATTTGCTTGACCCCTTGCAGTCGCTACGCCCACAGAACTAGCGACAGTCAAATTCGGGTTGTCCTTCTGAAACGACACAATAATGGACTTTTTCTTGGCAACTAAAAAAAAATACAGACAATACTAACTTAGAACGTAGGCGACCCATTTTTGGCGCCAAATTAAAAGCTTGGAGTCACAAAACGATCAAGGTGGTCGACCTGATCATGTACGAGCCTTTCAGCGAGTGTATATACCAAGAAAATTCATGTGACAAGTTAGATATTCCATGGTATACGACGAGAAAGGGTTGCATGACTATTTTATCTCATACCATAGAAATACAGTGGCCAACACAATCAGAGCAACTGGCGATGGTAGTTGAAGGTAAATTTCTTCGCGACTGGAGCCACAAGGCCCGGACATCTTCCCTTCACTGCTGGCGGTTGTTTGCTGCCTGTCTTGCTCTTATCCGTGTGTTCCAACCTTGTCTCTCTCTCTCTCTCTCTCTCTCTCTCTCTCTCTCTCTCTCCTTCTCTACAGTGCGACGCCAGGTAGTTTTGGGTCTGCTTCTGGTTGCCTTCCCCTCCGGCCTCCATCCAAGGGTAACAGTACAGTCGTTGTTCACTTCTTCCCTCAAGACATGTCCAATTCAGCACCATCTCTTCCTTCTTACCTTCCCACTTATTGGATCTGTTCCTGCCATCTCCAGCACTTCCTTGTTTAGCAGGCGCTGCTGCCATCTGATGCGGAAGATTAGGAGGCTCTTGGTCTGGAAGATGTCAAGCTTCTTTTCCTTTCCGTTTGTCGTGTTCCACGTTTCACAGCCGTAGAGAAGCACTGAAAGCACCACTTGCGTCTTGAAAAGCCTTGTCTTTGTCTTTCTGCTGATGTGTCTTGCGTGCCAGATCTTGTTAAGCCCGTTGAAGCTTGCATAAGCCAGCGTTCTCCTCTTCTATCTTGATGTCCAGTGTTGCTCCTTCGTCCTTCGTCCTTCGTCACTTGCGCCCCCAGGTAATTGAAACTGTCCACTTCCTCCACCATGCTGTCACTTACTTTCAGTCCCTCGTTGTTCCTGCTGTTGACCCTCATCCACTTGAATTTCTGTAGGTTCAGCTTTAATCCTGCCCTGCCTGCATTCTCCCTTAGCCTGGCTGCTTCTTCCCTGCATATGGTCTGCCCTTGATGTTAGCAGAAGCGGGCCGTCTGCGTATAGTTAATGTTTGCCAGTAGCCTTGGAAAGTCCCATCTGATGCCTGTCCTCTGTTCGTCCACCGTCTTCCTCATCACCCAGTCATTGACCATTAAATACAGGAATCCCGACATGCAACATCCTTGCTTCACGGCGTTGACCACCGCGAATTTCTCCGTTATTTCTCCTTCGTCGATCGTTGCGCATGTAAATTCGTCATACAGCACCTTCACCAGTCCTATCGGCTTGTCTGGAATCCCGTACGCTCTCATTATCCTCCTCAGGCTGTCTCTGTGCACCAACTCAAACGCCTTCTCGAAGTCGACGAAATGAAAGTACATGGATGGTTGCATTTCATTCGTTTACTTGCTCCAAGATGTTACGTAGGATGAAGATCTGTTCGACTGTGCCTCTTCCTGGTCTAAACAATGCCTACTCTTTCCTCAGCCTGTGGTCCGTACTGCCTTGTATTCTGCTCATCAGAATCTTTCCCAGCACCTTGCTAGCAATAGGTAGCCACGCCAATCCTATCCAATTACCACGTTGCTGTAGGTTCCCTGTCTTCGGAATCTTGCATATCTGTCCCTGTTTCCACTTCTCCGACAGTTCCTCTTCTTTCAAATCAGGTCAAATAGGCGCTTGAGTTCCACGCAAGTGCTTTCTGTGTCAACCTTCAACAGTCCTGTTATTATCTGGTCAATTCCTCGTGCCTTGCCATTCTTGAGAGTCTGCACCACCATTTTGGTTTCCTTCTGTGTTGGTGCCTCCGTGTAGATTTCTAGCTGCCCCTCCCCCATCTCCTCATCCGTCGATTTGGGTTTGGTGGTGCCTCCCTATTCAAGACTCCCTCAAAGTGCTCCTTCTATCTCGCCTGCCTTTCTTCCTTGGTCTTGAGAAGATTTCCATCCTTGTTAGTGATTGCCGCCGTCTTCCTCAGCCCCCTGCCGCTCAGTTGTCTGTTGATGTCTTACAGCTCCTTAGCTCTCAGGTTCTCTACTGCTGTCTGTGTCGCCTGGGCCGTCTCTGTCATCCACTTCCTCGTATCCTCTCCCACGCTTCTCTTCACCTCCTTATCCTTCTGCCTGTACTACTCTCTGATCCCTTTCCGTGCCCTCTCTGATTTAGTGCTGTCCAGTTTGGTCTTGATTTCCTTCCTCTCGTCTATCACCTTCCAGGTTTGTGGCTGATCCAGGGCTTGCTCTTGCCTTTGCGGAACCCAAGAACCTCCTCTGCTGACTCCACGTATGCCTTACTCTGGGCCTCCCACAACTCCTCTATCGCTTTTCTTTCCTCTATTCTGTTCTCCTCTAGCCTCCTGCTCACTGCCTCACAGTAAATCCGTCTTATACCTGTGTCCTTCAGTCTGTCTCTGTTGAACCTGGGCTTGAACTTTTTCACGTTGACATACTTGCTGAGTCTCAGCTGGATCTTGGTCCTGACGAGGTAGTGGTCGCTGTTGACATCGGCCTCCCTCTGCACTCAAGGGTCGAGAACTGCAGATTTCAAATGCCTACTGATCAGAAGATGGTAGATCTTATTCCTCACTCTCCTGTTTGCTAAGACCCATGTTGTCTTGTGAATGTCCTTGTGCTGAGACAATATTCCTGTGATGGCCAGACCATTTGCCACGGAAAAATCGCAGAGCCTCTCTCCGTTGTCGTTCCTGTCTCCCATCCTGTGTCTCCGTATGCTACTCTTGTATCCTTTGTCTCCTCCCACCTTGGCGTTGAAGTAGCCCATTACTACCACAATGTCGCTCCTGTTACATTCGTCTATCGTCCGCTGCAGCTCCTCATAGAAGTGGTCCTCCTCTTCCTCCTACCTCTCGTTGTGTGGCGCGTAGACCTGGATCACTGACAGCCTCCTGAAGCGGGAGCAGAATCTAGCTGAAATGACCGCTCGCTCACTGGGGTCCTCTCCATGAGGGCTTTCCCCCGCTCGCTTACCCATCATGATGGCCTCTCCACCTTCGTGCTACTAGCAATGACCCGTTAAACTTGGGGAGGAAGAAGGGACCTAACCAAGTTTTACACAAGGTTGCACTGCCCCAAGTTCCAAATCCTTTCCCTTTGGATGGTGTTTTTTTCCAGAAGTAGTTACCGTGTCACATGTGACTTCCAACTTGAAACCTCTTTCACATGCATACAGTAGACCTGTTACATCTCTTTTCGTGGATAAGTTAGCAATGAATGTTTAAAATCCGTGCCTCTTTGTCATACCTCCCGCCTGATAAAAAGTGCACCTTGAGACAACTATAGCGAGTTCCCCGCCAGCTTAATGCATTGCAAAATACACAGGTATTGCTGATTGTAATGTAGGCAATAAAAATAATAATAGTTTTCTTTCTTGGAAACGGAAATCACAGTATTTTACTACTATTATCAGTTGGTTAAGGCACGAGGGAAGTTTGGTTACGAACTTTTGGGTCTAAAGTTATAGTGTCGTCACTGGCAACTTACCTCGTTTCCGTTGGTAACAATATCAACAGCCGTACATCACCTGTCGCGTCGCCTACAACTTCGCGCGCTTTGCTGCCAATGACGTCAAAGGCCGACAAGTTGCCGATGGATACGGAGCCAGTTGCTCGTAACAACAACGCGATTTTTACGTTAAAACTTGGTGACCAAACTTTCGTCCCGCCTTACTCAACTGATAATCGAATATTCCTATCTTGGCAATTGTGTGTTACATGATTGGACAATAAATCTCTCGTGCAAAAAGTAGATCTACGCAGTTTCTTGGATGCTAATTTGTTTAATATCCATCACTCAGATTTTAGGGCATATTTACTCGATCCTGGACGCTGACTTGTATACCATTCATGACAAAGTGCTCACTCTGGTCGAGCTGCATAGAGGGACAAAATGTAGTGTGAAGAACAACAAAATTAAAAGATAAAGCTATTTGAATTTTTTGCTTGAAGTGAGCTTATTTTAAAATACAAATTAAATCACGGGTTTCGAATTTAAGAGACGAGCACCGCCAGAATTTCAATTTGTACATAAAAAAATACAATACAGAAACAGGCTACCTTAGGCTTACCTTGGATTCTACAAGGAGAGAAAGCGAATGGGAAGCCATCAAATTCCCTAGCCAAGAGAAAAGCTATGAGCCTAATATCTGCGTCTAGTTTCCTGATTTTGACTTGTATCAATTCCCTGACCTTGCCGGCCGCGCTGTTGTGACCTATACATGACCACAGTCATGCATACATACATACATACATACATACATACATACATACATACATACATACATACATACATACATACATACATACATACATACATACATACATACATACATACATATATTCTTTATTCAAGACGCAAAGTTACAGAAGTATATATATAAAAACAAAAGATAAAAAAGAAAAGGCGTCTCGAAAAGGAAGTTATGAGGTAAACCCTATGTAAAAACTTCCTAAAATAATACGAGAAATACAGAAAATATATAAAAACAAGGATCCTTAATTAAACATTCAGATACAATTTGAGCTTGGATCGGAATAGCTGGAAGCTATCAGCTTCCACTAAGTCTCTTGGTAAATTATTCCATAGCTTAACTATTCTAATAAAAAAAGAATGTTTGTAACAATTGAGTTTGGCAGGTTTGATATAAAGTCATAAATACCTCTCTCAGCTTTCATCTTCGTGTAAGCAAAAGCCCACAGGCAAAATACTACATATTTACAAAAGCGAAACACATAAACCGCCAAATGGCCGCTCTCGACTAAGGAGGTCTTCGAGAAACTCGTACCCAGGCTCTCTATATTATCGGCCAAAAGTTTACATCGGAGTGAGTGACATATTTGCATATTCTGCCCCATAACAATAGTCGTTTCTACGCATCGCGTATCCACGACTAATAAAACGACGCGCGCGATGGTCCTGTCTAATTCCTATTGAGTCATCATGTTAGAAATGCCGATTTTGGAACTACACGACCGATTACTCCCTGAATTGTACTCCACTCGGTCCAATTAGTCTTACTATAAGTATGCTAGTCAAAGTAGATTATTACCGGGAGTAGTTCCTAAAAAAATTATCACCGATTGTTGGTTAAATAAAAGCGAGGTTAACAGTAACGGAACTCCGCAGGATGAGAGACAATGAGACAACGCTCATAAGACTCTTTTTCTAACCAGCTTTGAATCTGAGTATCCCAAAGTTAAAATCAAAAGTCGGGTTTGTAACAACCAGCCCTTTGGAAATAATGAAACAGTTGAAAAATAGAGATCGTTTAATGGGTATCTTGGCATGAAAAATCCTGCATTGCCTGATGTTTTTTTGTTTCAGGAAACTTATTATTACAAATCATGCAAGGAGATAAGAGCGGACATTCACGATTCTCTGAGCGGCCTGTACTCCATTCAGCCTGTTCTTGGTAGTAAAGTTATCACTGTCTACTGTGAAATGGCGATTGCCGGAGGTGGCTTCACTTTTGTCCCTAGAACAGACATCCGGGGTATTGAAAGCCAGCAGATGATCTCCGAGCTGTTTACTAATCGAACTCAGGTACTAATGAGAATTCAAAAGAAAGACGGAACTCAACCCTACACGCTTGTACAACAGCTGCCGGAATATAAACAACATCTACTTGGAGCTCGTGTCAACAATTATGACGGATATACGTCACCAGCCAATAGTCACTTGGGAGACTACTTGTTGCTAGGTAACAGAACTATTTTTCATCATACTACATAAATCATTCATGGTATTCCTTATTATTAAAAACTGGATCATTGGATAATGCAATTCGAGAGTTTTCATTGGCTTAGCCATCATGGGTTATGAGCCATTATACCATGCTTTACAAAAATGGTAAGCGTGCACGTGATTTTCTGGGGGCGTTTCTATTGTTATTTTAGTTTAGTTTTCTATATTTTGGGGGCGTTTTTAATAAAACGATTATTCCAACGCGCACTCCTGGAACAATTATTAACTATAGAATTCCCATTGCATTTCATTCCTGTGTTAACTTTCGAATTGAAAATCTTTGCTTTCACCAGGGATCCTTCCCCCTCATGTTGCCGGCGTAGATGGTAAGGTTCTTGGGTTTCAGTCCAACGGAAGACCTCTGCGCTATACAAACTGCGTTGGCTCGAAAGATAATCTGTTTGCCTTCCTGCCCAATCAAGCCCAGCTACCTCCAAACGCCAGCCGTGCCGATAGTTTGATCTACGAGCGAAAGGGAATAGCAGTAGAGTGGCGAAATACCGCTGTACTACCACCCACAGGGCTCACTATGCCAACTGAGTTTTTCTTCCTTACAGAAGTGCATATGGGAGGATGTGGCTGTTACACTTCCAGTGACCGCTGGACAGACGCAAATGGGACTGCCATTGGATTTCGTTAAGCTTCAAAAGCGTAGCGAAATACGTCAGGTTACCAAGCTTAGATAAAAGGTTTTAGAAGCCTGCTGATTAAGGTGAAGCCAGATAACTTCCCTCTAGCGCAGTATATACATATATCAGCTAGTTTGATTAATCTCCGTGAAGTGCTAGTCACATGAAAATATCTAGAACTTTTATCGTCTAACCTCGTCTTGTAACTAAGATTACTTCAGCTTGAAGTATTAGGGGATCTTTGCTGACGTCATTGTATACATTTGTGCTTCATCAGCATACAATTTAGCTACAGAACGCATCATGTTGGATATAAATTGACCCTCAAACAGTTGAAGTCATAGAGCTTATGAAAACGTAGCATTTGCTGAAAGTTTCAACACTTTGGGTGTAACATGGAAGGGGAAATTGTCTTTAAAAAACTGCAAGAGTTCTGGATGGCAAAAGCACTAATGATCCCATACATTCTTTGTAAAATTCTTCAGTTTTTAAACCCGCGTCGCACAAAAAGAGTGTTATTTACATCGTTCTTAAATTCGTTAGGACAGTTAATCTAGCTCAGTATGACCTTAAATAATCAGAACTGAAATTCTTGTAGCTCCATTAGAAACTGAATCGCGCACTTATACTAATGAGCCAAACTTTGTAAACAAACATTTCCTTGTTGATATCCCAAGTAACAACAAAGAAAAAAGCATAGATTTAAACATGACGATGCTTGCATATCTGATTGTAATTAGCATAGATTTTATTTCTCCGTTTTCTTCTTAGTTTTAATTCGATTAATCTCCGTTTAAGAGCTAGTCACATGAAAATATCTAGAACTTTTTTCGTCTAACCTCGTCTTGTAACTAAGATTACCCCCAGCTTGAAGTATGGGGTGGTCTCTGCTGACGTCAAACATTTTGCCCCATTAGCATACGACTGTACGCGGAGAAGGCATCATGTTAAATATGAATTGACCCACCCAGTTAAAGAGCTTATGACACGTACTGCCTGTTGAAAGTTTTAACTCTTTGGGAGCAATATTGAAAGAGACATTGTCTTTCGGAAAACTGCAAAATTTTTGTGAAGCAAAAACACCAATGAGCCTGTACATTCTTTGTAAAAGTTTGAGTTTTTAAGCACGTGTGGCACAAAAAAGTATTCAATAGATCTGCAGGCTATTTGCAGGCTATTTCTGGTAATTTGGTAAGTGGTTAGACCAAAAAAGTGGCACACGAGGCGGTAGCCGAGTGTGTCAGTGATGTTCTAACAATTAGATTATGAGCTCGAGATTTCTATCGCGTCATAGTTGACGAGGGTGCAGCCCGACTGAACTATCCCGCTTAGAAATCGAGAGCGAATAATCTAATAGTTTTAGTGTAAATCTACTAGTCGTTCAAAACTACATCTAAATCCTCTTCACAGACACTTCGAAAACATAAAGAAGCTGCCGCCATTTTGTTAACAACCGCACATTGCTAGGGTACTCACTATCTACTTAACGATTAGATTACGAGCTCGAGATTTCTATCGCGTGATTGTTGACGAGGGTGAAGCCCGATTGAACTATCACGCATAGAAATCGAGAGCCAATAATCTAACTGTTTTAAATCTACTAGTCGTTCAAAACTTAATCTAAATCCTCTTCAAAGACACTTCGAAAACACAAAGAAGCGGCCCCTAGCTGCTACGCTACTCACCATCTACAACTGAATAGTGACTAGCCTAGCCAATCATAGAACGCCATTCGTGATAGAACGCTAGCAGATTTATGCTAAAACAGAATAGATAGTGAGTAGTGTAGCCAATCAGAGAACGGCATTCTTGGTTGAACATGACTTAATGCTGCTTTTAGTTTTAGTTCATGCTTGACAGACTAAAGAAAAAAACTTGTCGCAGTCCAGGAGAGCCTTCACCGGTGGATTAGGTTTAGTCATGTGACGGTAATGTATGTACGCAAATCTCGTCAAATCTCACAGATAGAAGCTTATTTTGAGCTTTCCTGTACTGTAGCTTGAAAGTTTAAACCCAAAGTTCAAAAAGTAATGATTACTGGCAGCAAAGTTGAGTGTCTTTCTTCATTGGCATAGATATTTTGGTCATTGGTGCCATACATATGTAAGTGCATTTCAAAATTAAAGTATTAACATTTGGGCCAAGCAGTGCTGGAATTAGAAGATAGAAAGAAGATCACTATGAATTCCAGTTGGATGAAAATTCCATTGAAGAAAGAGTAAATTATAGTCTCGCAGAAAAACGTTTTTTTGGATCTTGTAACTTGCGGGGGGGGGGGGGTGGAGGATCTGGGGTGGAGGGCACAGGTAGGCGGAACCTCAGTAGGATAGGGCATGGGAGGGGGATGGGAGGGCTATGGGAGACGGGAAGGGAAAGGGCAGGAAGAGGGAGTTCTAAGAAGACGGAAAGTGGGAAAGAAATACAAAACAGTACTTCTTGTCGTTAATGCGTCAGAACACTTTCAAAAGCAAGACCCAAAATGTTATCTGATTTGTATTTAGCGTCTTCTGAGACTTCTGCGCAAACGGTCAAACGAAAATTTACGCATGGGCTAAAAAAACAGGCTGACTTTCAGTGAATTTGTTAACCCTTCTACATTGGTTAGGTCATAGGTTAAAGTGCCACTGAAACGAAATTTTCGTACTCTCTTTTATTATCCCAATCTATAATTTCAAACGTGCTTAAAGTAATGGTGAACTTTATTTCTGTCAAATCCCAACGGAAAGTGCTTTTTTTAGTTGTTGAAATCGACTTTTTGGAGCAAAACTGTGTCCGGGCTCTGGAACCGAGTTTAAGGACCTTGTGACGTCACTGGTTGTATTCACGCAAGAAGCGCTATAGATTCTCTCTTGTTTTCACTTGATTTATTCAAGTTTATTCTTCATATTGTCGATACCTACTAGTTTTCTACCTTGTAATTTCTGTCCAGCCTTGACAAGAAATACACATCATAAACGTTGGAGGGCGCCAGAGGGTGTCGATTCACCAAAATAAATGCTACAGATTATAACAGCTCACTATAGTTTTCGAACATCTTGAGTACTCGATTGGAGATTTCGAAGACGAGTGTGGCAACTTTTAAACCACATCCTGAAGCCTAAACACGATATTTCGTCGTCTGTTTTCAGCCTGGTTCTGAAATTTGGATTCTCACGTTTATCTAAGGTCTATTAACAAGGTTCGAATATATCTTCGGCAACTTTTAATACTGCATTAAAAGCCGTAAGCGCATCAGCCATCCGCACAATCACGAAGTTATTAACGGTCCACAAGCTTTGAGTCGGGTACTTCTTTGCACACAGAGGGCATCTTTTTGATACTAATAAGTGAGAGCTCTTGTGGTAGACAAAATGTATCTTTGAAAATTGTGATCCGCAGCAGGGTTTGCTTTATCGCCGCATACGTATTAGTGTAAACAAAGCAGGAATTTCGCTTCTCTTTCACACGTATCTCCTAATTGCAATATTTCACGGCCGATGGATTACTTTGAGTTCTTTAGCACATACTTATGTCTATGATCTTCATTTAATAGTATCCAAGTTCAAAACAATTCGTTAAAATGTCACTAGTTTACACTCCTTTCGAAGGTTTATTAAACAGAATTTGAACTTATTTGCATATATGACCTTTCGCCGCCGACATTGTCACGCTTTCTCTCGTTTCCTGAAAACACACCTGCAGGGTCATGGCAGCTTAGTTTACCTTCGCCTAGTTTAAATTCGCTCTCTCATATAAAAGAAGAGGGTTTCTTAAATTGTTGCTGTTGTGATAACTTGTAGGATGTAGCAGATACAACTGGACTAAAGGTCACTGTGGCACAATCTCGTCCGCTGTGAAACTCACAAAGCGTCCGGTTTCCTCGAAGCGTTGTTGCTGCGATTCGTGCAGCAGCAGTTCGGATAATATTTTCAAAAGCCGCTTTCTCTTGTTTTCATGTCTTTTTTACTTTATGAGTGTAGATATTGTTTAATTGAGAGCTGGCCATTTCACCAAGAGTCCCGATCATTTTGCGATCTAGGAACTCCCACTCGTTTGCTTGCTTACATAAAATATCCTGCAAATATCCAATTAAATAGACTGGCAAGCCCCAGGATCGACTCTCGACCTCTTCATGTCTAAGGCTACTGTTATTACCTGCTTTACAGCTCTGAGATGTCCTTAAGATGTTTTTTTGGGGGGGCTTCGAACAGTAATCTCTTCCCCCATAATCACTCTAAATTTTCAGCGCACCGTGAGAGTAATACAACCAGTGACGTCACTAGGCTGTTTTGGCCGCGCCAAAATGGCCGCCAATTTTGGGCTTAACCAGCCAACTTCGAACGGCTGAAAAAGCAGTTTTCGCTTACCGTATGCGAAAAAAAAATTCGCGGTGTTTCCAAGTAAGGTTGAAACTTTATGACTAAGCAAAAATCTCACATATAAAAATTTCGTTTCAGTGGCACTTTAAGAAATGTCAAGTGGCATGAGTGCGCATGTGTGGTTTAGCGGCGAAGCCACGAGGGAACGCAGGACCGCGAGTGGCGAAGCCGCGAAGTTACTGGTGAGTCCAGTTGAATTCCCGCCTTAATTCGTGACGCTTTTTTTGAATTACACAAATTTCATTTTTTGAATTACGCGAATTCCTTCGCTGGCCAAGCCCGTGATAGAATAAGATGGCGGCTCCGCCACCAAAAATCACTAGCCCACGAATCTCGCCAGCTAAGCAGACTACTCTCAACGCACACATTGAAAACATTTGTTCTTGATCGTAAGTGATCAAGATTCTCAATCTCAAGCGACAAGTCAGTGGAGAGATGTTGTAAGAGGCTGTCCCAGGGGTCTACATTTGGCCCTCTGTTGTGGAATGTATTCCAGAACAATCTTACTCAGGCTACTGTAGAAGCTGACATATCAATGTATACGGACGATCATCAGATATTTTCATCAGATCACTCGATCGGTAGGGTGGAGGAGAAGTTACTACATGATGGAAGCAAAATAACAAAATGGTATGAAGAGAACTTGTTGCAAGTGAACATTAAAAAATATCAGTCGATGGTACTTGGTGAAAGGAATGGCACAGTTGAAATGAACATGCAAATAGGTGGAGTTAAAATAGAACAATTCCACTCCATCAAACTGTTAGGCGTGAATATTGATTCTGATCTGAATTTTAGTAATCACATCAGAGAGGTGTGTATAAAGTCTAGTCAGCAAATTGGAGTACTCACGCGACTAAGGAACTTTATACCTACCCCTGCCAAGTTGCAACTATTCAAGGCCGCTATTTTACCTCATTTAATATATTGCAGTACCGTTTGGCATTTTTGTAGAGCTTCAGATAGGCGTAAATTAGAGAGGCTACAGGAGAGAGCTCTACGTACAGTATTTAACAGTAGATCGGACTCATACGAAAATCTGCTCCTGCAGGCCAACCTACCGACTCTTTATAACAGAAGGTTACACGATATAGCAATGCTAATGTTTAAAGCTAAGAACAACCTACTACCGAAGTAGTTACAAGACGTCTCAGGTTAATTAAGGCCTGGGTCACCCTGCCTTTAACCCGTATTTTTACAAAATTGAGAATAACTGAGCTATTTTTCAAGGGATTTTTCTCAAACTTGGCAGAAATGTGTATCACTACCATCTCTGTCGGACTGAATTGTGGTAGCGTAATATGATACTCTCAAAAACCAAAAACAGTTAATTTAGGCGCCAAATTCGTCGGTTGCTTTCTTGAGCAAATTCCCACCACTAAACACAAGGCAAAACAAAATGCAGTTATAGCTATGAATATGTGAGACTTTTTTCATTGGTTTCCCGCTTGGAATGGCTGCCAGAAAGAAAAAAATGTGCGAGGCAGATTAAATCGAGTTTTGTCTCTGCGAAGCTGCTTCCTCTATCATGGTTTTCGCCCGAAAATATCATAGCCTTTACCTTGTTCCAACCGCTATCAACAAGAGAAATCCCACAGACTTCTATTTATTTGGAAAAAAGACAAATTAAAACTGTTTAAGAGGTGGGAATTTTGAAAACTCGCAGTCACGTATTCAACCTCTTGTCCGCCATTTTGACACGCGAGTGCACGGTTCATCAAAGAAGGCCGCCGTTGGCATGGCAGGGAGTTAGCCAATGGGCATCTGCGAAAACGCTTACCTGGCGAGGGCGCAAAGTTCCAACATGGCGGACGAAAGCTTCCTTCGCGAGTTCAGAAGCAATAATTTAACGGCTGATTCACTACCAAATACTACTTGGAACATTCTTAGAATTAATACAGGCAAACTTTGTATACTTTTGATGATATTCGTTTCTTTTTCTCGTTTTCTGAGGTCGACTGCATCTCTGTAAATCCAGGGTTAGATCGCCTTCGACGGTTATAATAAAACACGAGAAACCAGCTTCTCGTCTCTTAACTTGCAAATTTGGGCGGTAAGAATAAAGTACGTTTGTCATTTTATCCCAAGTAGAATCATATAACAAGAATAAATTACACTTTTGGCGCAAAACTTGAAAGCTATCGCGAGATACGCACACTGATTCCTTGAACCTCTTCAAGATTTTGTTCCCTAACAACGGTTCTACGCGATAACGAGCTAAGTGTATTCGTGTGAAACGAAAATGTCTGTCATTTTTAATTGTGTATTTGCTAGAGTTGCTGTAAAGGAGAGCTTTCGCAAGGTTGGAAGTGCTTCGATTGAAACTGACCCTAGTGAAAGGTGGAAGAACTATCTTGCAGTGTTCGAGGGTGACAGTCATGAAGTCTTTGCGGTCGAGCGTTCCACTTATGTCAAGAAATCCAAAGCAATTTACAGCTCTTTCCGAAAGATGAATTCAAAAGCCAGGGCCCAGTACCAAGACACATTTTCAGTGGCAAACTGGAAAGCTCTTAATACGGCGCAGAAGAAACAGCACACACTGTCAAATTGTGGAGGTTGTCAGGTGCACTATTATGCCATCCATTATCTTTTCCCCAGTGGAGAAACTTTCAAGTCCCAAAAACTTTTAAAAGAAGCCCTTATTGAAAGTGGGGTGAAGACACAAAGTGAAGTGAAACCGACGCAAAAAGCCATTAAAACTGCTGTAAAACACATTTATTCAAAAGTGAATGGTCACTTTGAGAAAATATTTAAGGTAAGCTTTGCTGAAGCACAAACAAAAGTGAAGGAACTTCAGCTCCAAAAAAAGAAAGACGCAATTGGGAAAAAGCGGCAGCGTCGTGAGAGAGCACGCCAAGAAAAAAATAAAATCCAGGATGAGTGGTCCAAAAGAGATTGTGACGCAATGTTAGCAACGCGGCAGTCATTCACCCAGAGGTCAAAACAAAGAAAGTCACTTCACTTTGAGTCATCCACAGATGCTTCAACTAGGGCACAAAAACGTAAGAACCAGGAAGCTCTTGGCGAGAGAAAACGTAAAAGGCATTCACCACCAACATCATCCGTCCTGTTTGACAAAGAGAGTCTCCTGCAAGAAGCAAGAAACATGAAGGATGGTGAAAAGGTGAGTTAAGACAATAAAAATGATACATTTACACGTAATATTTGTCCTAAAAAAGACGACATAAATTTTATCAGTTCAAATCTACTTCCATCACTGTACTATAAACTGATATTCATCATTATCTGGCACCGGAGTATGCTAATAGTCAGTATCTTTACAGATCAATTACTCAGACCTGGCAAGAAGACATGGCCTTCAAGATCAAAAACTAGGCAACATGATTGTCAAGGAGTACCTGATAGAACAGGGGGTGGACCTACAGCGCTTCCAGCAGTTTCGTAAAAGGCCAGCAAAGGCAAGACGGAAGCTGAATAGAACTTATGGAGGGGAGATCACAGTTCCAACGCCTAGAACAACCAGAGAAATCAAAGAAACACTTAAGGTTTGTTATGTGGCATATATTTTTTTTTTATGTCTAGTATAAGCCCAAAGAATAATTTCATTTATATATGTTTTAAGTATACATGTAAACCCAAAGAGTAATGTAACATATGATAATTTATTATAAATATTTTTCAACCTCAAATCTTCTTCCAGGTGAGTATACACTGTATAGGAAAACAAAAAATTTCAAGGAATAATTCTGCCTGTCTACTTTTCTGATTTTGTTTCTTTGTTAAACTAACTATAACAAGAATTGATTCATTAAAAGTGCTCTGAAACTTCATTGACACAATAACAAAATACAAAATTTACACTAGAAACATTTTCTATTCATTTTAGGGAAAACTTGAAGCAGGAGAATATACCATTGGTGAGTTAGTGGTGCCCAAGAAGTACAAGAAACTGGTCCTCAACAGCGATGGCACTCTGAAAGAGGTACACTTCACAGTTTCTGGAAGAAAGATACCTTTATCAGAAATAAGGAAAAGAGAACTGGACAGGTGTGAGCAACTTGGAGTAGTAAGAGGTTATACCAATAATGAATATGAGCAGATGAATGATGAGGAGATAACTGAACGGCTGAAAGTATTGGGAGATGAAAACCATTCAGGGGATACTCCAGGTCAAAGAAGAGAACGACTGATGAAATTTGAGAGAACCAGACACCTGATGGTATGGGGGGATGGTTCAACAATTTTAAACCATGGCCACCTCCTTTATCTCATCAAGTGTGTTTACGATCCAGCCTTCTACTACACTTCAACAGAAATGAAAGCTAAAGGGCGTGGTGACATAGATGTCCCTGCACTGGTTGAAAAGCCCCATATTTACATCCTTGGGAGATGCAGTGCAAAGGAGGTAGAACAGTTGGCATATATTGACACCAGGCGAGAATGTTTGGATCAGCTTGCCAATAACTTGCAAACACGTAAGGGGACTCCAGTAATGGATGTGATGCGTTTTTTCCATGGTGATGGGCCAGAGCAGCAGTTTGAGAGTGGTGAGCAGAGGGGTGGAAACAATGGTTGCAGTGGCTGTAGTGGTGACTCACGCAGATATCGTGACCTAGTTTATAGCTTTAGGAGCCCATATCTATCCCTAGCAGACCGCTGCAGCATAGTTAGAGCAGGACCAGCCGGAAGGAGGAAACGAAATGGAGGAATCAGACCCTTCAAAGATATGACAGTAGTGGAGTTGACAGCTGAGTGCGTGGCAAGGGGATTAAGTGATGAGGGATTAAAGAAAGAACTGCAGCAAAACTTGAAGGACCATCTGAAGGGCATTCAAAGAGTACCAGCATTGTTGGTCAATGACCAGGATAAGAGCCTGGAAGAAATCCACCTGGGTACAGAAATTATAATTTTTATCAATGTTGTTATAACCATTTACTAATCAAAATTTGATGAACAAGTTAATAATCTTCCCTAATACCTTCATCTTAAAGACTTTTTAACTACAAGTATATTGTATACATCAAGTAGTATGATAAATGTTGTTTGCTTTTGTTTGTCTTTGTAGGCATGTATGAAGTCCTTCCTACAGAGCCACTACACGACGTAAAGGAGGACATTTCCAATGTTGTCTCTGAAATCACTGCCCACCTCTCTGATGCTGAAAAATGTCGGTGTGAGCAGATGCTGGAGTTAGTGTCAGGAACAAAAGAACAACTTCGAGGCTCAGACTACCGAGAGATGGCTATAGTGCTTGCCAAACAACTACGAGGTTAGAAACGAAGATACCATCATGGTATTTTGGGGTTTTTTACTTTACATAAGTTAAAAAATATTATCAATACTCAAGACCTGTGATCAACAAAAATGTCAATTAAAAAAGTACATAATAAATTCTGTGTTCCTTTCATCAGATTGTGACAAAAATAATTATTGTACCTCATTGAATTCAATTTGACCATTGTTTAGTAGAAAAATGTATAAATCCAGTAATATTACACAAATTTAATACACTGTATGATTTTCATTGACTTGTTATTGTTATCATTATGTGTCAAAGTTAGAAACTTACTTTTTTTAAATTAGCGCATAGCATGCCATAATCTTAATATAATATGTTCTTTAAATGTATTAAATTTAAATAGTGCATTTTGCTTATATTTTTACCATAGTCTTTATCTTACATGGTAAAGCGCTTTAGAATATTTTTAATGAAAGCACTATGTAAATCTAATTTTATTATTATTATCTTATTATTCATCAAATTTCCTTTATTTGCAATAGGCGTTGTGGGTGACAAGGTGCAGACCCTTCTGGACACAATGACAGAAATATCCAGCATCCTGTATGCCAAACCAGAAGAGCGCTGTCCAAGAAGTATTCTACGACTTCACAATCAGACCTTTCTTCATGCCATTGCTTGTGAAGAAGTCATTGGGAAGCCTCAGATTCTCACTGAGAAAAAGTTTTATGGGCAGTACCTACACTCTTTGATCGTGCATGCTCCCATCCAACATCGTATCATCTGCTCAAGGTCAACCAACACTGAGCAGCAAGAACGCCACTTCAACACCTTGTCAAGCATATCCACTGCAACATCAAGTAGAAGACCTGGTGAGATCATCACCCCTGGCATCATAAGGATACAAGCAGAAATGAAGTCTGAGGAGAACAAGCAGAGAGATACTGTGAAGGAACAAGAGTCCAAACTGGGGAAGTTGGCAAGCTGCTTGCCTCGAGCAGAAAATACCATCATCCCAGACAGATTGCTCTTGAAATACCCAAAGGCATATCAAGCACACCTTGAAAGGATTGCTGATTTCCTCATCTGTGGTGAAGGCATATGGTAGAGGCATATTGTCAGTGGTGTTGAATTTTTGGATCGCCCTGATGAAAGGAAGAGCAATGATAATGGTCCACCTCTTCATCATTTCCGTACACACACACTCAAGTCAGAAGATCAGTACTTAAAAGCCTGCTGGAAAGAATGCACAACACGCCTAGACTCCATCCCTCATCATACAGTGAGAATTTATGATGAAGATGGCAATCTGGAATCAGTACAGCATACAAGGTTTTTAGAAGATGCAAGTGATGATGGTAATGAAGATGATGATGATCCAAGTGACCGCAATTATGATGGCTTAGAAGAGCAAAACCATTACATTGCTGACATAATTCAACATGAGGATGAAGAGGAAGTTGAGAACATTGTTGATCTCCAACAAGTGGGAGAAGACCTAACTGAATGTACTTTGAATTACTGTGAAGAAATCCCCCCAGCTGAAGGCAGTTTGTTGACACAAAGGACTGAAAGTGAGGCAGTAAATGAGCTATATGAAGCAACCCCACCTGAAACTCCTGCGGAGGTCACTGCTGAACTGAAGACAACCCTGGCAAAAAATGTGTCAAAGGTGTTGGGTAAAACCAATGAAGTGAGAAAGTTAGACAAATTGCGCACTATGCTAAGGAACAATCTAACAAGCAAGCAAGCACAAGATAACTATGAAGCTTCACTAGCAGTTGTGCAAACTCAGGTGCTTGCAAAGCATTCAAGGGTGAAACAACAGTTTAAGGAGTGGGAACAGAATTTTTTTGCAGAGCACGACTATGATGAACCGAACCTTGATGACATACGCAATGACAGGAGAGGGTATGATTTTTATAAAACCTTAAGACTTTGTAAACAGCTTTTACAACACTGGGACATAATATTACACCAGTAAATTTAATGATAGAAATAATAATTTTGTTGCAGCAAATTTTTGTTAGTGTGAATCAAAAACATTTTTTTGAAATATTACGCTCATTTGTGATTGAAGCTTACGTATTACTAAGCCAGGGATGGACATGAGTAATATGCATTCGTAGTTGTGTTCGACACTGACTCTAATAAAACGTTAAAACAATGTTTATAGCTACTTATAACAAAGTATAATACCTGTACACGTGGAAAAAGTATAAACTATCCTTACCTCAGCTCATAGTGGTTAGTCACAGGGAACTTGAATAAACAGGATTCAAATATTATAGGCTGTTGTTCGAGTAATGTTCTCTCTCAGCAGCAATTTGCGCGTAGCATTTAATACGTGTTGCCAGGCAATTCCTGACCACGCATCCAGGAATGGCTTCTTCCGCTTCGTATTTGTACCGCGGACTCATTTTTCTTTCCGCCATCGGCTTTTGTGCACAGCGGTTATGGGAATAAATAAGCGGCAATTTCGCGGGTTTTCAGCGGGAAAGGCTCCCAATTCGTAAAATCATGCCACGACATAGTCGCGAAAATACAATTGAAGAAAAACGGAGGATGAGGAGCGAAAGAAACAAAAGGAAACGGCTTTTAAGGGCGGAGAAGCAAAGGAAAACCAAAGAAATTATTCGACAAAAGGAAAGGGCAGCATATACACGAGCGAGAGAATTGGCCCGCACATATTATGGTAAATGGAAGCTACTAGCCGAACAAAACAAAACCAAAGCTCTAGACAAAACCAAAGTAGGTTTATTTTTACGTAAGAATTAATTAATTATCTAGGCTTCCAAGAACAGCTATCGGCTAAGCGACAGAATTAATTCTGGCAAAAACATGAAAACAAGCAACCTAAACAAGGCATTCATACATGAACTCTGAAATTCAATTTATACATGATATTTATACATGAGTTTCTTATATGAAGATTTTCCTATTCATTATAAAGGTCCGATGTGATAAAACCAGCAGTTTATGAACATTAAGCAGAAGTATGTTTTGTAGCATCTTTCAATATAATTTACCTTGAATTTATTACCCAGACAAATAATGTTAACTTTGTCAGTAGGGGAAAAATGTTCATGCACAATGCGAAAGTCTATTCCATCTGGAGGAGGAGTGATGTTTCTAGTTACTTTGCAGTAATTTGCATGCCAGACAAGAGATCAACAACCTTCACCTTTACTTGCATTTATTTAAGCATAATTTCTCAATAATATATTTGCCTTCATTTTCCAGCTTTTTAAGAGGGATGCAAATACCAAATATTCCACTGTAAACTTAATCAATCATACTGAACTCCTTCCAACCAATGGAGAAAATACAATACTGGGAGAAGGATCCTATGGTCGATGCCTTCTGAGACAGTACACACGATTTGATTTAAAGGTTGTGGAAAAACAGTCTCTGATGCAGGATACCACAGAGATAATGAAGGAGGCTCACATTATGCAGGCACTTGCACATAAAAATATCCCAACCATAATAGGTGTGCAGCTTCAAAAGCAGCCCATATCCTTAATTATGGAGTTTAAAGGGGAAGACAATACATCTGTGACAATAAGCAAACTATTGTCCTGTCAAAAAAACAATGAAACGCTACAGAATGTGCAAAGCTCACTGATAACAAATGACTGGTTAATTATTTCACATGACTTAACAGAAGCCCTTTCACATATTCACACAAAAGGCTTTCTTCACTGTGATTTAAAGGCTAATAATGTTCTTGTGAGTAACAAACATGGCTACATCATCGATTTTGGAAAAGCATGTGACAGCTCCTTTCCTCCTGCAAAAAAGTACAGCATCTGTTATCCCCATATTGCTCCCGAGGTTCTTAATGGTTCTCCCTGTAGCAAAGCCAGTGATATTTTTTCCCTTGGTACAGTTCTGTTCAAAGTAGGTGTTAAGCAAAACATTCCACTTTTGGTTTCCATGGCTCAAAAATGTTTGGATGCCAGCCCTGCAAGAAGACCAACAACAACAGGCATTATGGCAACACTGGCTTCCATAATATCTCACTGAATAATATAAGTTTAAGCAGAGGTTTCACGGGCCTGACACTGGACAAATTGACGGGCTATGAACATAATTTTTCCTACCTGTTGTGACTGACATAAATCAGAATCGAAACATTTTTTGCCTGCTTCCTTGAACATTTCCCATCACCTCAAAATCTTAATGAAACCTCTGCTTAAGAAAGTAATAATTAAAATTTTAATCAGGTAAAGCAACCCCAGCCATGTCGCAGCAAGAGTCTTTCTCTTGGGCTTTGCAAGGTTAAAATTGCAAATGTATGTGCATGTCTTTCGCACATTTGTGTGTGCCCTTGGTTTAAACTAATTTTGTACTTCTTCTTTACGAATTGTAAATGAATGTTAAAGGGAGATTTTTAATAATGCACTGATAAGGTGCTCTAGGGTCCATCAGGTACAGATTACTTCATAGGTCATACCATACTCATGTAGCTATAATTTTACATGACTGCTAGTTAACATACATGCACCGATTTATTTCCCAATTCCTACCAGTAATTGATCTATGAAATTGAATTTAGGCAAGCAACTGGCAGATCAAACTTGAAATGATAAACCATAGCCTTCCAACAGGAATATTGACTTAAAAGAGCACCAAAAAAGCAAGAAATAAAATTAAGTCTAAGCATAGATATTTCCTTTCTGACTTTGTAACAAGGGCAACCTATCCTACTCTTAAGATGGCACATCTTTTATGAGTAGGGCTGAGAAGATGACACATCTTTCACCAGTTTGTGTTTGCTCTTGTCACAAAAAAACAGTGCGCCACTTGGCGGAAAACAACAGTAAGTACTGGTAATTAATCATGTCTCATCAAGAAAGAGAGAAGGCTTTGGTCAGAATCACATGCACCTATCAGAACTTTTGTGATGCATTTGAATTACGAGAAACTCCACTGGTGTAGTGGGTAGAATATTTACAATTCAAATAAACACATTTATCAATTACAAGTACATCATTGGCAAGGATTCTTTCAATTATTACTGGTCAGAACTTAAAGACCAAACTGTTGATTACAATTAAAACAGTGATTTAACATGATTTAAAAACAAAACAAAAATGCCTCATAAATAACACTTAACATTATTGTAATAAATTAGTTATGTGGAATAATTGGAAGGACCTTTTCAAGAAAACAAATTGGAATAACAGTAAATAAAACTGGTTTTAATCTGGTGGATTCCCTTTGGAATCTGCAAGGGCTGGCTGGTTTTCTGTGTGAGTAATTAAAATTATTATATATTTATAGCAACTCAGTAAGTGACCTCGGTATAAACTAACACACATTAGTACAGCTTTTTTCTCTTAGTTTTCAAGGGACAATTTATGACAAGACAACAATCTGCATCTTACATGTCAGTAATTTAACTCACCTAACAACTGCTTTGGGGGATTACTTTTGATAGTAAATTCATCTGCTTCTTTGAGGAATTGTTTCCAAAGCATTCAAAACCCTGAATTTTGACAAACACCATAAGTTTACATATCATGATATTTAGATTAGCTACATTGTGATCTGTCTCGTATGGAGTGTTCCACTCTTTTACAGATTATCCCTATGGCTTTGCCTGTTTGTGTATGCCTTTTTGACTTAGATTTAATTGCCATTAAATTGTAATAAATAAATCGAAGATTCATCAAGCTAAATTTAATTTCAAAATAGTATGGCACATCCACAATGAAACGTTTTTCTATGCATTTGTTACAAAACATTGTAAAGCGCCATTGAGCTCTGGAAATGAGCGTCATATAAATTCATGTATTGTATTTGCAATGAAGTCAATGAACAAGTTGAGCGGTGCGTTCGAAGTCTTCGTAGGTTCAAAACGGTTCTCTTTGGCCTTAAAATAGCGATATCATGCCATTTTTTTTTGAGGTAATGAAGATAGCAAAGAAAATGTTATTACCTTCTTTCGGTGTCTTCCTCTACATTGTCGGATTCACCAGCGAAGACGGCAAAAACCAATGCAAAGCCGACACTTCAAAATGGCGGAAGCCGTTCACGAAATACGCGATCTTGATCCCAAGTAACTATGGTTACTCGCGTAGTCCACGCATATTCCGCGAACCCTGCTGGGGGGGGCACTGGAGGCGAAAATCATTTGTGACCCAGGCCTTAATTAACCTGAGTACCTCTTCAACCTAAACGGTGAAAGAGAAAAACGATACAACTTAAGGAATTCCGATTTTACCCTACCACGCGTTAACACTATTAAGTACGGGAAGCATTCTCTGAAATATCTTGGGCCTTTTTTGTGGTCAAAGTTGACAAAGGAGGAACGTGGTATGGATCGTGTGAGTACTTTTACACGTCGGATAAGGAAAAGAGACTTAACGCACTTAATATAATTGAAGACGGGGGCTGCAAGAACAGTTATTTATGCAATAGTTAATTTAGGAGGTGATCATAATTATGTAATCAGTGTACGTTTTTAAGTACGTTTGTAACTAGAGTTCTATTTAGAATAAGTGCATGTTTTGAAACATGTTTTTAACTAGAGTTTTATTTAGAATAAGGGTTTCAATTTTCACAAAATTCTAATGTTTTTTCTTAATTTTTCGTTTATTAGTGTCACGAATTAGTAAGTGTGTAAAACGCTAGAACGACTGACACTTAAATAAAGTTTACTACCATTACCACTACCACTACCACTGCCACTGCCACTGCCACTGCCACTGCTGCTGCTACTGCTGCTGCTGCTACTACTGCTGCTACTGCTGCTGCTACTACTACTGCTACTACTGCTACTACTGTTACTGCTGTTACTACTGCTGCTGCTGCTGCTACTGCTGCTACTGCTACTGCTGCTATTACTGCTACTGCTGCTGCTGCTGCTAATACTCTCTTCTAATCCTTGAATAAATCAGACTAAAATAGAGAAACGTCTCCTACTCAGTTCCCCAGAGATACAAATGATTTCACTCTACTGTACACACAGACGGCAAAAGTATAATTTCTGAAGACTACGAAAACAACGGTGACTAAGGTGGCTTAAAACAGTTTCCAGTACTTAGATTTTGATTGGTCGTTATGATCACTCTTTATAACTTGATGCTACAATCATGGTATCAAAAAACTGCCCAATCGTTGGTGAACGCGTTGTTATCATTTTCGTGACGCAATAGGTTACCATAGCAACAGTACGACCTCCCCAAACACCCTTAAATTTTCGAAAATTTAAGGTGACTCTGAACCCTACCTATAGAATCTTTTTAAACTTTACCAAAAGTTGGGTCCTATCATGCTTATCAAATGTTGATAATATAAAAAAATTCCACCGTGCGGTTTTTGAATTCAAAGCCTCTAAAGCTGTAATTAAGGGTATTTGTAGGAGGTCATACTTTTGCTATGGTAACCTATTGTGTAATTAAAATGATAACAACGTGTTCACCAATGATTGGGTAGTTTTTTGATGCCATGATTGTAGCATCGAGTGATAAAGAGTGGTTATAACGACCCATCAAAATCTAAGTGTTGGAAACTGTTTTGAGCCACCTTGAGGGCCCATTAACCGATCTTTTCGAGCCGTTGCTAGAGAAAATTTATTCTCAAATAACCTCGTCATTTTTAGTCACTTCAGAGTTACTTCATGTATTTTAACTTTTTCATGATCGGCAACACTAGTGATGACGTCATTAGGCTACGCCCATGGTCATGTGACTAATACTGAAAAACGCAAAGGCTCCCAGGCGAATTACTTTATCGGAATTTTTTTCATTGATTTAATATTCTAATTTAAATCCTCATTACGCTACGCATAGATTTTGTTTCATTTCCAAAAGGTCAGATTTTGAGAGAATTTCAAAATATTAAAAAGTTCGTAATTTTCTGAAAAAAGCATGATTTTGAAAAAGAAATGCATAGCTATGTTTCCAACGTTGACTTTAATCGAAATCCGTCAAAAAAAGGCTGGATTTAAGGAAAAATCGCGTTTCCTTTAGCATTTAAAGAAACCGGAAGTGTGCCCGATATATATAGGAAATTACCCTATCAGCGCGTGCGCAATTTACACTTCCAGCACACGTCGGTAAGATCAAACAAAGCCACACAGATTTAGTTTTTCTCTTTCTATTGCTCTTGTTTTTCTGTCTTTCTTTTATTTTGTCTTTGCTTGTACTTTTTTTACTTTGCATTTTGTGAAACACAAAGAAAAACATGTAAAATGTGAGCGAATTTGGAAGTTATTGAGTTATTTCTATTTTCTGCGTTCAGGCTAACGTAAGTAACCGGAAGTGAAATTTCACCTCCTTAGCAACGCGCGCGAGCGCGCGCATAAATCGGTTAATGGGCCCTTAAAAGAAGACTTTCAAAAGCTTTAAACCCAAGATTAAAAATGTGTGCATTTCAAATGTGTATTGATTTATTACAGTTGTTCACAAACCAATGAACTATTTTACGAAACGTTTTTTGAGGATGTATCATTTAAAATGTGCAGTGAAATCGGCGAAATATATATGTCTGAATTTATGAAAACCGTGTTAAAGACTTTGCAGCAAGGAGGGGCATGTTTTTGGAAAATCGGTCAGATAGTGTACATAAATATGGCCATGTTGTACTGAGAGTGCTATCTACCTCGTGTACTCTTAATAGAGGCCATACCATGCCTATGCAAGCCTTTGAAGTCGCTGCAAATGAGTCGAACGAGCCAAACAAAGGTAAAATCGATCATTTGATTCGCGGCACTAATCTAGACATTCTTAACCTCTGCGATTTCACCTAAATGACCTCACTATGTCTTTACTGTGAGTTAAAATAGCCATTGATGGCGAAGGGAGTATGGTAAGCAGTGGAATCGGTTACTTATTTACTTCTACATTGCAGCGAAAAAGTAGCCCTTACGTGACGTCTTATTTCAATTATCTGTCTGGACTCGCAAAAACATAGCCACAGAATCTGACTTGTCACTGATAATCTTGATACAATTCTGTCCTAGAGCTAGCTTTCCACAAGGCTTATCATAGCTCAAATAAAGGCAAATAACCCTCCTGTACACCTTTTGAGGCCAGGAAGACTAAATTCACCTTCCTTTCGTTGAATCATGAATTGTACAATTTAATTAAGAGTGCTTTCAACATGAAATTTGAGTCTAAATCAACACGAACATACAGATATCAAAACCGCGGCGGAGAACTGATCTATAGCTTTCTAAAGGCCTGCATCGTCCTGAATGGACTGAACAAGAGCTTCCTACATCGAGAATCCATTGAACTTCCAACAAACTAGGCCATAGTTAGCAGTAAGCGAACACTCAACATGTTGTCGTTACGTAAATTATCGCCCGGAAGCCACGCAAATAAATTTCTTCCGCGCTAGCGAATCACAGACAGTTCTGATAGTTAGTTAGGCCGAGAACGCCTAAAATTGAAAAAACAAGGAAGTTCTACTCACGATCAGCGCTTGACCTCATGTTTTTCACTCTGCTCGTGGCCATGTTTTACCCGCAAATAGCAATGTCCCGGATGTACTTGAATTTTATCGAGCGCGGAATGGCATATCCAGATTTCAACAGACTTTTCTTCTTTGGCTCAGTCTTTAGTTACATCAAAGTTCAGAGCAAATAATGCCAACAGCAGCTAGAAATGTCTAGTCCATTGCACGTCTAAGCCCTAAAGTGATGTGGCTAAAGATTTTTGCTGTCTAAAGCAAGCACAACATTATCGCCACAGGACAAAGGGCCTACTGTCACGAGAATAAATGTCGACCCGTTCAGTTTACACATCTCAGGCCCGCCTCACGTACGATAATGGACGACGCTTGCTAGCAAATCGTTAGACTTGCGCCTTCATTGGACTTAATGATGTCCTCGGGAAGACTTCCTTTAGACAGCAAATACAGAACGCTAATCGTTCGGCTTCTTGTCAGAGTCACCGCGCGAACTGAATTCAGACGAGTGTAGCCTGGGCTAAACTTAACACAAATTGAAAAAAGAGGAGGGGGGTGGGGAGGGCAATAAATAATGAAAAAAATACCTAAATAAATGAAACATGCGGCAAGGAGTTTCTAAATTTCATGCTAGGTAAGATTTACAAGCCGCTGTCATAGCGAAAGCAAAAAAAAAAAAAATTAAAAAAACAAATAAATAAAACAAAACCACTTGATTCAGTCTTTAACACCGTTTTCATAAATCCAGACATATATAGATTACTCATAACAACCACGAAGTTTTTCTTGTCAAGCACTGTTCACCAAAGACATTTTCAGGTCCACTGGCGTCATCTCTAAACTGTAGCTTAGTTACTCACAGGTCTTTACTGACAGTTATCAGACTGATGATGTCGAAAGGATATTAAACATCTGAGAGATTCTGTGTTCTGTCACTAATCGATCTTAAATGTGTACTGTAGAAAAGCATCCTAAAATGTCAATAACATTTTCAGGAGATAACAAATGGAATCAGTTTAGAAAGCATCATTGAAAGTCTGCCTTGCATTAATGAACTGACTCAGAAGTGATGTCCCAGACTGCAGCTCGTTTTTTTATTCAGCTAACATCGTAACGACCCAGTATCCACCTAGGCTCCACGTCGACTACTGCTCCACTTGATGTCCCAGTCTCCAGCACGTCCTTTGAATCAGTCGATGTTTAAGGCTCCAGCACGTCCTTCGATTCAGTTGTTGTCCCAGACTCCAGCTCGTCCTTTGATTCAGTTGTTGTCCCAGGCACCAGCTCGTCCTTTGCTTCAGTTGATGTGTCAGGCTCCAGCTTGTCCTTTGATTCAGCTGATGTCCCAGGCTCCAGCTCATCCTCTGACTCGTCCTCTGACCTATACCACCAGTACCTTTTCCAGTCATCGTCCCGTCGCCATTCATTTTCAGGCGTAGGGTTGCCCTCTTCATCCTGACATAAATAAAATACAATGCCAAACGTAATCCTCCTCACATTCATTAGTCATTGTTTTACACTACACTGAAAATTGTTCCACATTTTGAAAAGTTTTGATGAATTTGAAAGTTGGCTAAAAGAAATGTGCTCACAAAGACTATATTCTACACTTCCTTTGTAAGTTTCAGCAAATTGCAACGGATGTCATGGACTTACGTGATAATATGACCCCAGACTGGATATATTGCGATGACAACGTACAGCTGCAGCTAGATCATCCACTTGGGTTCTGGTCATTTTCACACCTCCAAGGCGCAGGTTCTTCAACCGAGGAACACGGCTGAGCTGTTGTGCAAGAACGCTAACTCCTTCACCTAGAGGGTTATATGACAAGTATAGATCGCGCAGGTTAGGAGCTTGGTACAGAGATCTAGAGATGATAGCAGCAGGCTTGGCTGTCAGACTCATACGCCAAAGCCCTAACGCATCAAGTTTGTTTGTAAAGTTGATATTGGAAACCAGAGACTTCAGCAGCTGTGCATTAGGGATTTCACCTACTTGAACAGAAATCATTATCGATCGTGGAGAAGCTACAAATGACAAAACGTCAATTAGTGTCTCCATTTCCTGCCCTTCAAGAGATTCTATATCAATCTCCCACACCAGGGACAGACAATGTCGAGGTCCATTAGAGGCGTTATTAGTGTTCTCAGTCAAGCACAAAGCAGTTGTGTTCCCTTGTTTATTCGACTGGTGCCTTGGTGACGAAGTGAGATCCTTAAGCATTTCGTTGGGGAAAGAGTAATCAAACCTCTTATGAATGCGTGCAAAATAAAGGTACATGTTCTCTTCCTTCTTCAAGAAAAAATGTTGAACTGAACGAGGGGGATATCTCTTCAGGAAATGTGATGCTTTCCTTTCGCCCGAACAACTGACAAGCAGTCCATCCAAGTCTTCCAGCACAGTGATCAAGTCACTATAGTCTTGCTCTGGATGCTTGCTATCAGAGAAGAATATGTAGTGTGGAGCCTGAGAGGATATCAGTAGGTGGTCATCGGCAACACTATGGAGCTGGTCAGAATCGATTAATAAAACACCTCCAACGTAAGACAGAAACATGGGGTACAACTCTCTTCTCTTCGCGAGCGAGCAACAAAAAAAACTTCGTGAACAGAGTGTTAGAAAATGTCTTTGCTCACTTGACAAATCTTCAATAGAGGGCGTCTCAGAAAAGTTGTACTCTGTCAGATTTTCTGTCTTTCCTACCATCCCCAGATGGCCTAGAACAGTACATGCAGCTTCTTCTGACAGCTCGCATGCAAATGTGAGAACTTCAGCGTTCTCGACAATCTTTTCGAAAGAGGCAACTTTGGACAAACAGGTTATAGTTTCTTCTTTTCTTGATAACAGCTCTTCCTTGAGATGAAAACCTGCAAGGAACTCCTGTATGGACTTGTGAAGGAAGTAAACACCTTTCTTGGGATCCAAACTTGAAATTTTTAGCATCTGAAACAAGCCCGCTTCAACTAATGTCTTCATCAAAATCTCGCTGGGTAGTTCGCTAACATGCAAAAAATGACGACGTTGTAGAAGTGCATCGAATGCACGTTTTCCCAGTATAGAGAGTTCGTCTTTGTAGTCATCAACCTCTCTACGGACTCCTACATCTGCATCTTTTTCTGTCCTGTGATCCAGTAAAGTCTGGATAAAATGCGTGTAAATGATGGCGCGCGATTTTGGTAGTCTCCTATGATAATTTTCCCTCCAGAGTAAACACAGCATCAGCAGGAGGAGAGGTATTTCTGCCATGTCTGTGAGATCTCTCTCTTTCAAATGTCTAACAAACTTATCAACATCTTCTTTGTCTTTCAAAAACCTGCTCACGAACTTTTTGATTCCATTCTCGCTATCAAATCCATCAATCTGATACTGAACGTGACTAGAAATTCTTAGACTGTCAGCATTCGCTAACCGCGTTGTGATAATAACGTGACAACCCCTCAGCAGCGTGCCCTCCCAGATGTCATGGATTGGTGATTGTTCTCCTTCACAGCTGTACTCATCATAGCCATCCAAAATGAGCAACACCTTTTCTTGATTCTGGAGGATGTACTTATACAAGCCATCAGATGAAAGTACGCCATCAGCAGCCAGCAGCTTAGCAGCCGTAAAAATAGCTGGAACCTCATGCAAATCACACACATCTCGCAACCTAATTTGAAGCACAATATCAAATTTCTTTAGCATTTCTTTTCTTTGCTGCGACCAGTCGAAAGCAGTCTTTTTGGAAAATGTGGTTTTCCCTATACCTGGCCGTCCATAGACCAAAATTCGCTTTGGGTTTGGATAATGCTCATGGCCTAGGAATATGTCGGTGTAGTCTTCAAGTTTCTCTTTCGTCACTCCACTTGGCTTGGTGTCTTCTCTATGCCACGATAGCTGTGTGTATATCTCATCAATGTGAACTGCTGAGTTTCGGTCCCAAGGAATGATTTTTACTTTACTCATGGTGTTATAAAGTGAATGAAGCTGTTTCTGGCACTCCTTAAGGTCAAAAGATTCTGTAAAAGAAAATGGACAATTCACATCTACTCAAAGAGATGCGAACCCCGATGCCCGTAATTTTGGCGTCGGTTTTCAGTTTTATCTTGTTATTTTCGTGCAGCATCAAAGAATGTCGAAATTTATCCAACGAAAGGAAATCAAGAAATTCATCAAATACCTTCATAATATAGGGCGGCACTATGAACTCTACTCAACTTTATATCAATTACTCTATCATTTGGGTCTATTTTCATAAGCGAAAATTCCTTCACAGTTGAATCCGACTTTCTATAATAAAAAACGTCTAGTCCTGTAAAAACTGCAGGATCGAGAGGAAAAACATGTTTAGAAAACTATAGGATCGAGAGAACTGAGACAAAATGGTTTGACAAAATGCTCGAACAAACGCCACGAGGATAAAACGATCCATTTAGTTTACTAGCCAAGATGTAAGGCCAAGGAGAAGCAAGCTAAGATCGGAAATGAAATATGTCAAAAGGCAATTGGGTAGTTGAATCAGTTTATTCAAATGATGACAAGTGTATTCCATCCCAAAAAAGTAAAAAAGAGAGGAAGCAATGGAAAAGAAAGAGAGAGAAGTTGGCTGAGAGAAGTAGGGAGGCAATTTACTAGTCATACTAAATTCACCCTTATCAAGGAATCATTGGCTGAAGCGTATCTTACCTCGCTAAAAATGCGGTTCTGATCATGAATACCAGCCTATCACTGGTTAAAAATTTATTTTACTTTAGCACAAAACTAAATTCAAAATGTTTGTTGTTGACTGCGGTTGGAAGTGATTTACCACTTGCTCTGTTCACAATTCGTATAAAGCTGAAGTTTTCCACTCGAGTACAAATCCTCTGAAAGCTTGCGTAAGGATATCAAATAAATTAATGCAATTTTTTCAATGGACACTCTGCAGGCCAGCTTATAAAAAATCCTGCTGCCCATTTATATTCTTGGTTCGGAGAGGGGGGCGAGGGTAGAGGTCATCGTGACTGAATATTATCTTGAGAGTAGAGGGCAGAAAGGACCACTTACAGTTTGTTCAAACTCATTTGATCATGAGGCATAAAATGAATAGTAAGTCAATTGCAGAAGAGAAGTACTGTGCACTCTTCACTTTGGTTCATATAGTAAGTCCAGTGATAATTTATGGACAGACGTGATGAGAAAATATACTAATTTTACGGATTACATTTTTTCGTACCACTGACCTGACAACCGCGTTCTCTTCTCAGGATTACCCAAATCATCCAACTTCTTTTCTATTTCGTCCAACCTGTCTTTGACGCTGTCCTCGTCCTTCTTCCAGTCTCTCAGAAGCTCTCTGTAATGCCGCTCGATTTCAGGATCCATGCTCTCGTTTGCAAGACTATCGATGGCTTTCTCATAAACACCTGCTCCTCCCAGTCGCACCAGTGTGTCCCGGATGTCCTGCCAGTAATGACTAAACGTAACATCATCGACAGACGCCTGGTTGGCATGGGCGTAGACTGTGTTCCTGTAGAACTTGATGCGAGCAATATCAGCCTCACGACTCGTGTCTGTTTCAGGAGGAAGATTATCCCAACCAGTGGCAGGAGTTAACAGATTACAAATGTTCCTGAACAGAACCATCAGCAGAGTGACATCAAAGTGCTTCGATGAAACTGAAGTCTTATCGGCAGGGTACAGCTTGCTCCACTGCGTCGGATTAATGATTCTTTTCTTGAAAAGCGACTGCAATGTGTTATGTACTAGAGGATCTGCCAAAACTCTCTGAAGGCGGCTTGGTAAATGAATTTTATCGAATGTTTCTCTTAAAATCTGTGAGCCTACATCTACAAGAAGTCGGCACAACCGAGCGTAATTTGTTGTCTCGTTTGTTGACGAAAATGATGCAGAGGCCATGATCAACCCGTCTGACCTAGAGGAATTAAAGATTAAATTAATTAAAAGTACTCCGATAATTACCATTCATTCACCGGAGTAGAACACGAAGACAGGAGCAGGAGCAGGAGCACACTCGTGGAGTTCTGTATCGCTCTTGAAAAATTTACCCATACTTCCTTATTCCAAATTGAATTCGAAATCATATGATAATCCTGTGATAACCTTTCCATAGTCGCAGAAGTTTTGGAAACGTCATTGGTCATCGGTACAGGGACCATGGAGACCCATCTACTTGTCAAACCCAATGCAAAACTCAATCGCTGGCAGGATGTATGGGTAATTGACTGAGCGTGAGGTCAAGATGGCTGGATATTGGCCAAGTTCTTTTTTTTGCAAAAAAAGCTTGGTCAATAAAGGATTAATTATATGTGACAAGGAACTAGTTTTTCTTGCGGAAGGCAGCGCGTAATCCCGAGCGGGCAAGATGGAGCCATCTTGCCTGCTCGGGTAGCCAGTTGCGGCGTAGAATTAATATTTGGTTCAACTTGTCCGCTCTCAGAGCTGGCCACATAATATGAAATTTACTATATGTTTACCTCTACGAGCGGGCGGGATGAATCATATCCTGCGCGGTGATTGGGTTAGCAAAACGAACAGGCTAGCCGTGTCAATCTTTCCCGCTTGGAAATGCCACCTAACCCGCGGGAAAATGGTGTTCTGTATGCGATTCTGCGTTTCGGTCTATAACTGCCAAGATCTTGGGCAACATCCAGCAACCTTGACCGAACAAGATTGGTCAATAGCCAATCATAATGGCGGAGATTTATTTGCTTGTTGCATTCACGATTCAGGTAGGAAATGTCCTTTGGGGTTATTAGGCTTTATCTCAAAATTTTTCGAAACTTTAGAGTTTCGTCTAAGACCTTAATGTATAGTAGAACCTCCACTAACGCTCGGCGGACGGTCCAAACATTCACTCTTATTTTGACCTCTCTACAACGGCCATTTTTCCACAACGGCAACGGCAACTAAAGCGTATCAAAACTCCTCTCGACAACGGCCAGTTTGTCAACGACTGAATGGTGTATTTAGAAATTTCGTTTCGCACGTCGTTGGTCTCTGTTTCTGTTTGGTTTCTATTTAATTGATATATTTTCATTGCTACGTATTTATTTGCTGCAACAATCATTCTTTTTTAAAAAAAAATGTTGCACACCCTAAATAAGAAATGTGTCCTATTACACCCCTCCCTCCCCATAACGGCCACTTCTTTACGACGACTACTTTTCTCTCTCCCCAAGAAAGAAAGCAAAACACTTTGTAGTGCATTTCTAGCAATTTTGTGAGCGTCAGTAACCGAGATACTCTCCTGAACCCATTGTCTGATTACCCAGAGGTCAAGAATGTGGAAACAATTCTACGTTTTACGAGCAAAACGGGAATCCATCATGTTCTTCTTGGAGATGGATAGATACATCTAGCTAGCCAAGGATTTTCGATAGAATAACGTATTTCCTTCGTCATATAAACGTGTTATTACCTCGCTACACTTTTTTTATATAAGAATATCGGCGCTCAAATTTGCGAAATTTTAAGAATAAACCGAGGCTGAGATTTTGAAAAGAATATAACTATTTGTGTTAAAAGTTGGCAAATACAATAAAATTCTTCCTTTCTCTGAAAACGGCAGCCAACAGCACAAGCAGTTATGCGCGTGACATCAGGCGTTAATGGTCTATAATGCCTGCAGGCTGGCTTCAACATCCAGACGCCAAATAAATACAGTCGAAAACAGAAATGTCATACGCTATAATATAAGAATATTCACAAGAATAAAGTCAGCCTAAAATAGGCAGAAAAAGAAGAATATTCAGCTTCAGCTTACAGCTTACTTACTTGTAATCGAAAATTTACGCACGAATGATTAAATATATTCAAATTCTACCAAATGGAAATGATCTAAGTGACAGCCGGAAATTTTATGCAGATGAGTCGAAAGTAAAACTGCTTGTCTCGGTGGTTCACGATCTTGTGTCTGTAATGTGTTAGGAATCTGTAACATGTGTGATATACGACTAAGATCAAGGAGCTTGTTACTCTGGAAAGAGGGTAAAGAATTATGCTTGAAATGAACACCGAAAAATTACGATTATCAAAACATTTATAAGCTTACCTTGATCTACCTTGTCTCGCTGAATTTCGGAAAGAGACACAAGAACTTCAGCGACAACTACTAAAGTTTTAACCAAACAAATGTGAATACGGCAAATTACATCTTTGATGAAGTTCTGATGGCTTCTGACCATCAGCTAGTTTGCTTATCACCCTGGCCAGAAGAACAGTAACCGCACGAGACACAAAGCTGTGGTACAGAGCGTGCGATCAACAAGTCAATAAAATTCGCCCCCAGTTTCAAAATCCGGGAGTTCTTATGAGCTGTTGCGTGATTTCTTATTAGGATCCAGCCCCCGAGCCGTCACCCAAAGTCACGCAGTGCACAAAATGTTTTCACTCGTCTTTACTCAAAGTTAGCATTTTGAAGAAACGTAGAAAGAAAAGTTAAACTTTTTGCAGGGTAAAAAACAAGAAGCCAGCTTGTTTTATCAACACGCCGTGGTCAGGTAACTGTTTTGTTATATCAAAGTACCAACCTCCTCCCCAGGGTTTTCTCCACTTGTCAAAATGGCGGGCGGAGGAAGGCTGAACAGACGCTCGCTGATTGGCTTTTTCATACGAAAAGGCTGACTGGTTTTAATAATCCTAAAGAAGTCTGGCGGATACAGCCTGTTACCTGTCATAGTTATGCAGCTCAATCCAAGCGATGTTGAATCAAAATGCCCTTTACAATTTATTGGGAAATGTGAATCTTTTCCGTTGTTTTCATGATTTACAAGATTCGATACGTTTTTCCACTTAGTAGATGACAGTACAGACCATGAAAAACGTGGCCATATTTATGATTGTTTACTTTCATTAACACCTTGGTACGTTAACGTTTAAAAGCTGTTCATCAAAAGAAATTGTTTTAAAGAACCAAAAAAAAAAAAAATTGGAAAACTAACCTGCTCTGGTATAGCAAGAGTTATCAGAGATAGTCCGGCGGCACAACTTGAAATTTCAGCGAAATTGTGCATTTTATGATATAAGCATGAAATTTGGCACACTGATAGCAGTCTCCAATACGGGCATTTTCAGGTATAGCGTCAAGTTGGAAGTCCACTGGTTTCCATGGAAACCACCATTTTGTTAAAATGCGTGAAATTCCTCTGTTTACCTTAGTTATCGATATTTTCATGTGACTAGCACTAAAACGGAGATAAATCAAACTTCTTGTGCAAGAAAAGCTGATTTATGTACGTGCTGTTTATACTGTTTATGTATATGCTGCTATTTATGTATGGTTGGCCATTCGTTTCAAAATTACAACAGGGTATACGCGGGTTTTTCTGCCGCGTATACTTGTTTACATACGTTACGTATGGGCTTTAAGCCCATATATACGACCATTTAGATCGTGTATATACGCATTTTTAAATGGCCACATATTTGCGTAAACTTAAGCGCGGGGATATGCGAAATAAATGCCCAAATATGCGCGTCCTACAAGGACCCATATATACGCGAGCTAAAATGCGCGTATATGCGGGTCTCGTAAATTTCGTTGTATATGCCAGCACAAAATGTGTCTTTTGCGAGAATGGTTGTTCGTGTATGATGGCAATGAAAATTACTTTAACTAGAAGTCGCCAATATGGCGGCAGTAGTAAAATGCCTTGTCTTGGTCTATCTGCTATTTAATGTTTGTTACTGCAGCTCTCCAGTGACTGAACTTCTAGAAACAGTTATGTGTGTTTTGAATGACTGTTGAAGATTTTATTATCCTCGCGTTGATGGTCGTGAAATTGCCGTGGATTATTCTGTACATGGTTTAGCTAATTCATTGGACAGAGGTGCCCAAGCGAATGCTGAGATGATACGGCCTCTAGAATTGCTGGTGAGACAACTGCAATATTTACTACTTAGATGGGAAATGTTTGCATTAAGAACAGTTTCATGCACCTCAGTACTCCCATTAGGGCTTTGCCAACTGTATCAGCTTCTAATGGAAGAGTGGGTCGTCCAACCTATGAAATATCATTACCTCAAGGGAAGTTTTGGGAAACAGAATGTGATTTTAGTGGAAGTTCTATTGGTTCTTCACCAGATAATTCATCTGGTTGGATGTTATCATCAAATGTGTCCCTGACAGCTAGTATTTCCAGTATTACATATATCTTATGAAATCACTGCATTCACCCACATTTGTTGAGGAGTCCAGTGACCCTCTGTGCGCACAGGATGATTATTCCACACCTTAACTAGGACGTTTAACTGGTTGTTAATTCTGGAAAGAAATATGTAATGCAAACAGAACAGATCGATTAGGCTGGTCGATTCTAGGATGCCATTTTCTTCCATCTGGTAGAACAGAGTGTAGTAGAACTGACCAACTCCAATGAAGACCTCTCCAGAGACGCTAAATTCACTGGTTGTGTGCAGACAAACCAGCAATTTTGCTTCTCCAATTAAATTCCCTGTTCCATAGCATAGCTCTTCCTACCTCTAAATTTTCATTCCCTTCGTCTGGACACACTCTCGAGGGCAACCCATAACGTTTTTTTTTTTTTTGTATTTTATTGATATTTATATAAGTTTACAAATAAGAGTGACAATAACAATTGAAATTACATTTGCAGATAAAAGAAAGAAAAACTAAATAAACTAACGTGAGTACAGATGGACAAAAAAAAACGAGGAATACTATTACTAATAAGACTACTTAAGAGGAAAATACTAATACACCCAAAATACTTACTAACCATTTATATTAATGAATAAAAACTAGGCTAATTTTTACTTTTTTTAGAAGAAACTACATAGACTAACGCTAGTATAGATGAAAAAAAAAAAAAACAAAACAAGAAATACTGTTACTAATAACACTACTTGTAAGGAAAATACTAATATACCAAAAATACTTACTAATATATTAATAAAACTACGTCAATTGTTACATTTTTTAGGCTGCCGGCCTAAATACAATTATTTGTAATAAATTTCTTCCACTTCGCGTCATGAAATGTTCGCTTGCCATTAGAATCGGAAATAACCGTTTCGATTTGATATACTGAGGAAACTTTTACGAGAAAGATCTTTAATGACGGAGGAAATCCTTTATTTCGACAGGAGTAAATGTATTGTTTTGCTAAGATCAACAGATGTTTGAGAAGATAAAAGTCTACTTGTCTGTTCCAAAGTCCAAACATTTTATCAACATCTGATAGTGCTTCGATTTTTATTTCTATCGTATTTAGCCAGTTAATTAGTTCTCTCCAGAAACTGTCGGAATATTCACATTTTATCAGTAGATGTTCGATAGACTCGCTTTCTTTTTTGCAGAAAGTGCACAGAGGCGAAGGTACTAGGCCAATTTTGTGGAGAAACTTGTTTGTCGCTGAATATCTATGTAATATCTTGTATTGGAATTCACGGGATCTAGAATCAATAGCTACTTTGAAGGGAATTCGATATATCTCTTCCCATTCCAGTGTCTCGCTGTATGTCTCTGTATACCTTAGCTGTGCAGTTGGTACACTCTCGTTCTTTGAGCGAACTTCGTTATAAATGCTCTTGGATATGACCTTATCCAAGTTTACATTGTGGCCATTTAGGTGTAATTGTGCGTTACTGGAAAACGTAGAGTTTTTTGAAAAATTATTGCAGGTTTTTAAATGTTGTCGCCACTGTGCAGGTAATGCGTCTATGATCGCCATTAGCTGAAACTTTTCTTTGGATGTAAGCGAAGAACTTGTAATAATTTGAAACCCTGTGAATACTGCATTTTCTTTAGTCGTAAGATCCCCAAGTGTAATAATTCCTTTTCTAAATAACTCTTCGTAGAAAATGGACCTACCTTGTATACAAATAAACTTGTTGTTCCAAATCACTGTATTGCGTATTTCTTGACAAAGTGCTTGCTCAGTTATTCTACTCGCGCATGAATATTCTGCAAAACATCGCAGACATTCTTCATAATAAATGGGTAAATTAATAGGCAATTTCTTTAAGTCAAAAGCACAGCGCAGAAGTAGTTTCGACCCCACATTTTTTAGGTAATGGGAAAGAATAATCTTCCAATTACTTTGTTGATCATCGGCAAATTTCTTGCAACACATGATTCTTTGGCTTTTAATAATCGATTCTACATGAGGCGCTTTTAGTCCACCTTTATCGATATCACTTACAAGTGATAAACGTTTGACTTTATCTTTTCCTTTCCAGACGAACTGGAAGAGTAATCTGTTGACTTCCGTTACGGTATCTTTTTGCACACAAATTAAACTGGCTCGGTACATGAACAATGGTGTCACAAACGTCTTTACAATCTGAATTCTTCCTAGAATGGTAAGGTCCCTCCACTTCTACCTTTGCAACTTTTCTTTAATGGATTTAAGAATTTCATCAAAATTTAACTTTTTTCTTTGACTTTCACTGTAAGTAAAGTAAACACCTAAAATTTTAACCGTGTCTTTAATTCGGATGTTTTTGGAGGAAATGACATCCATTGCTGCCAAGGAGACTTGATTACCCAAAAGCATACATTCAGTTTTTTCGGAGTTGATTTCAAGTCCAGAGCACTTACTAAACAAGTCAGTAGTGCAGAGAAGGGCTTCGAGAGATCTCCTGTTTCTAACAAAGGCTGTAACATCGTCGGCAAACATTTCAAGTTTAATTTTTTCCTTATCGACTTGAATCCCTTGGATATTGTTATTTTCACGCACGGAGATAGTAAGAATTTCAAGACAGATAATAAACAATTACGCTGATAGGGGATCACCTTGTCTAACACCTCTCCGTACGTTGAATGGGCCCGTCGAAAAACCATTATTCATAACTGAACTTGTTATATTTTGATAAAAAGTCCTAATCCAACGCACGAAGGAAGGGCCAAAGTTAAAAGTTAACAATGTTTCAAACATAAAACTTCTGTTAAGCGAATCAAACGCTTTTTTAAAATCAATTGCTAGCATAAAGCCTTTGATCTTTTTCCGTTCAGTAAATTCTAAAATATCGTCAATACTTCTAACTGCGTCGAAGATAGACTTTCCTTTAACATAAGCATTTTGATTCTGATGTATTATATCAGGTAAAACCTCCTGAAGTCTTCTTGCAATTGCTTTTGATCCAATCTTTGCATCCACATTTATTAACGAGATTGGTCTCCAATTGGAAATATGTCTTCTGTCTTTTCCTTTCTTTTCTATCAAAGTTATAATCGCTTGCTTTTGTGAATTTGATAACTCACCGTAGTCAAAAGCACAATTTAGACTTTCTACTAGAAGATTACCCAGAACACCCCAGAATGTTTTATAAAATTCTACAGTAAGTCCATCATTTCCTGGTGATTTGTTTTCTTTAAAGGATTGTAGGCTTTTAAAACATTCTTCCACCGTTAGCTTTCCTTCACAAGTTGCTGCTCTATCTGGTGAGAGTTTAGGAATTGCAGAATGTTGAAAAAAGGAATCTGCAAATTCTGGTAGGTTACTCTCGAGACCGTATAAATCTGTGTAAAAATCTTCAATCTCATTCATAATTTTCTTTGGATCTGAGCTTAAAGTTCCTTTTTTAGTAAAAACTTTACGGACACAACTTTTGGCCTTTTTATGAGATTCTAAGCTTAGAAAGTACTTATTATTTTTTTCACCCTTCTCGTACCAGGACGCTCTCGAACGAATAATAGCTCCTTTCGAAAGGTAATCAAAATGTGCATCGTACTTACTTTGAAGAATTTCAAGCTGCTCAATATTTTCTGCTGACGGATCAGTAGAGCACTTTTCCTGGTACACTTTAAGAAGTGTATTTCTAGCAATTTGTCTTTTCTTAGCCGTGCTTTCTCTTTACTATATTTTATAGAAACTTGTCGGATTCTATATTTTATAAGATCCCAGAGCACTCTTTTGTCATTGACCTCTTTAAATTCCTCAATCCAAACGGGTACACTTTCACTAATAAGTTTTACATACTCGTCATCCTTAGTCAAACTAGAGTTGAATTTCCAATGAGATGGTCCATGCTTTTGTTCTTCTATGCCATTAAAAATTAATGTAATTGCTAAATGATCTGACTTTATAGAAGGTATAATTTTAACTTCTTCGACTTCGTCTTGGCAGGTGTCGCTAGTCAGCCAAAAATCTAGTCTTCTTTGGATCAAAGGTTTGGTTTGCTTCCAAGTAAACAGCCTCTCTTTCGGATTTCTTACTCTCTAAAAAGAGAGCTAGCCCAGTTGCAGCAGAATTGTTTGTTACACAACTTAAAGTCTAAAATCCCTGACAAAACCACCTTGTATTACTAACCTCCTACTTTACTTTTTAGGCAGAGTAGTCCATCAAAGATGTGCCAGAGAGAATTAGGTCCCCTAACACTGTAAATACACCTTGTGATGGTATTGAACCACCTTACAGCAGACCCTACTGGGTCAGTTCAAAAAAAACATTCCCTTACGTGCTGACACTGAACAGAGATATTTCTTTTTCGCAAATGACCCAGCATGATACTGATACCAGAATTGGGAAACCCATGTCAGTCAGTTTTATTTCTCGAATCATCAGTTCGTTTAAATCTTATAATAACATCGACTGGAGAGTGACTGAATGTTTCTAACTCTATGCCAAAGAGTAGCTCTGGAAACTAATCTTGATATCTAGGACCAAGTAAATCTTATTCTTTTTCTTAAAAAACTTCCCTTGATAGGTTTTGATATTTCATAGGCTGGCCGACCCACTCTTCCATTAGAAGCTGATAGTCCAGATAGCCCATACAGTTGGCAAAGCCTTATGGGGCGTACTGAGGTGTATGAATCTGCTCTTACTGCAAACATTTTCCATCTATTTAGTAAGTATTGAATTTGTCTCACCAGCAATTCAAGTGGCAGAATTTGCTTGGCCATCTCTATCCAATGAATAACTAAACGGCGAACAGAATCCTCAGCAACTTCACGACGAACGATCAAGTTCTCTGCCATGTTAGGATCAGCGTGAGGATAAAATCTTGAACAGTCATTCAAAACACACATAACTGTTTCTAAAAGTTCAGTCACTGGAGAGCTGTAGTAACAAACATTAAATAGTAGATAGATCAAGACAAGGCATTTTACTACTGCCGCCATATTGACGATTTCTAGTTAAAGTACTCTTCATTGCCATCATACACGAACAGCCATTCTCCCAAAAGGCACATTTCGTGCTGGCACATACAACGTAATTTACGAGACCCGCATATACGTGCATTTTAGCTCGCATATATATGGGTCCTTGTAGGACGCGCATATTTGGGCATTTATTTCGCATATCCCCGCGCTTGAGTTTACGCAAATATGTGGCCATTTAAAAATGCGTATATACGCGATCTAAATGGTCGTATATATGGGCTTAAAGCCCATACGTAACGTATGTAAACAAGTATACGCGGCAGAAAAACCCGCGTATACCCTGTTGTAATTTTGAAACGAATGGCCAACCATATTTATGAGAAGTCATCCGGCTTCACCTTAATGAGAAGGCTTCGAAAACGTTTCCCCAAGTTTGTCCGCCATGGGATTGACGTATTTGGCTACGCTTTCAAAGCTTAATGAAATCCAATGGCAGTCCCATCTGGGTCTGTCTAACGGTCACTGGAAGTGTAACAGCCACATCCTCCCATACGCACCTCTGTCAAGAAGAAAAACTCAGTTGGTATAGTGAGCTCTGTGGGAGGCAGTACAGCGGTATTTCGCCAGTTTACTGCCATTCCATCTCGCTTGTAGATCAAATTGTCAGCAAGGAAGTCGCTTGGGGGCAGCTCGGAATGGTCATGCAGGAAAGCAAACGGGTTATCTTTCGAACCACCACAGTTTGTATAGCGAAGAGTTTTTCATTGGACTAAAACCCAAGAACCTTTAAATTTAAGCCAGCTACATCGGAAAGATTTTGAAAGTCATTACAAGACTAAATAAGGAGTTCTACAATAAAAAATGCATCGTAAATGATTTATGTAATGCGACGAACAGTAGTTTTGCTACCTGGCAACAAGTAGTCTCCCAAGTGACTATTGACTGGTGACGTATATCCGTCATAATTGTTGACACGAGCTCCAAGTAGATGTTGTTTGTATTCCGGCAGCTGCTGTTCAAGCGTGTAAGGTTGAGTTCCATCTTTCTTTTGAATCCTCGTCGGTACCTGCGATTAGTAAACAGTTCGGAGATCATCTACTGACTTTCAATACTCCGGATGGCTGTTCTAGGGACAAAAGTGAAGCCACCTCCAGCAATCGCCATTTTACAGTAGATAGTGATAGCTTTACAACTGGGAACAGGTTGAATGGAGTACGTGAAGCTCAGAGAATCGGGAAAGTCTGTCTGTATATCCAGGCATGACTTGAGGTAATTTTGCTCCTGAAAGAGAAGAGAAACGATAATCAAAGGACGATCATCGGTGGAAAACAGGAAAAAAAAAAAAAAAAAACGATTTAGGACTAGGAAGAGCTCGTGCAGACTGATTCTTAACTAGTCTCCCTTGGGGTGGTGTTTTTACCCTTTCACAGGTATTGGTAAGTAAGTAGACGTGATGTAGTTTGTTTTCAGAGTAGCCTCGGAAGGATATTTTGATTTTTCTTGCCTCGTTAACCTTCCGATACGTTTACATTACAATCAGTACTTATTCACCTGTTTAAAGCGTGTTTCCCACTGCACGAAAACATGCATTGTTTTTGTAATCAATTGGGTTCCTGTTGAGTTTGGTTTCTTCTTCGTAGCACTCAGGTGCACTGAAGAAATGATGATAAAGATACACTCTGATTTCCGTTTTTTGGCTCCATCTCCACCGATCTCTCGTGTCCGGTCTACTAGCGCGGGCTCCTTTCCTGAACAGCGGCTGGTAATCGAGCCTATTCTGTTTAAAGTGGTATATTTTAGGGGTTGAATAAAGCTCGAGACACGCCCAGATTGTTCTTCTTTAGGGGTTTAATTCACATTTTTCCGACGAGCATCCTACCACCTGTCCAAAGTTTCGGCAGATCACGAAAGGTGCATAACGAACATGGAATCTGCCCGCGTTTCCTGTACAAAAATGAGCTCGAGAAGGATGGAGAGAAACACGACCTAGACGTAATAAAGTTCATCGCTAGATGACCGTTCGTGTTCCCTCAGCGTCGTGTACCGTAGGAAATGAGAGCGGGACGGCTGAGGGAGGTTTTTCGCAGTAAATCGGGGAAAAAAAAATAACGACACGAAAGGTAAGAAATTCGAAAATGGTTTGTTGCACTGAATTTTCAATAATTTACAGAATCAAAATACCCGCTGACCCTAGCAACGTTTTAATATTTGCCGCAAGGCCTAAATCGCTATTTTAAAGTACTTTTAAGCCCTTTTTTAAAGTACAAAGATCATTTTAACCTGATAATAAAAAGATCGCACGGAAAAACATAAACTTAAGATTATTACGTACGCAATGTCAACTGCGAAGAAGAAAGGCCGACTTACTGGTTACGTCTTCTTCCAAATGAATAATTATCTGTTTACAAGTTTCATAAAAGAAATTGATTCGAAAACGTGTTGAAAAGTATTCTTTGAAATATGCCGAAAATAAAACAACTATTTGTACAGTGACAATGTTTGTACAAAAGTGCGCAAAGTTATTTATCACCAAAATTAATTGTTATGACTTTTAAATATGTTTTGTCGAGAAAAAAAGGAAAAACAATTCAAAACTGAAAGGTAGGCAATTTTATGAAAGGTAGCGTAACTTGTTTTTAAGTTAGGTCATAAACGGCCCCTATTAGTAATGTGCAATTAACTGCATATAACAACGTATGTGCCCATTGGGTTTGTTGACAAAGAACAATTTGACAGAGCAAACATGGCAAAACATGCGCTCAGTTATGTAATTATACAAGGAAATATTCAGCTTTAATTAGCATTAAATTTCAGCTAAGCTAAATGTCTGAAACCGTAGTACATCACAGTCGCAAACCCAGGATACTATTTGTGTAATCACATTCAAACTAATTTTTACTCCGCCTCAATCTTAGTGTTTTAATTTGTATTTTTATGGTTTAACACTCCTTATCGTTTTATCTCCTCAATTTATATTTCTGTTGTAATTAATCTTGAGGGTGGCAACATCGATCAGATTCATTGAAAAAGCCCACAGGGCTTGAAACAATTTAATGTTTGTATAAAGATATCGTATTAAATTAATTTAAGAAATATAGCTTGTATGTATAAAATTAAATGTTCTATTGTACCCTTTCCTCGGGGTCTCGCGCTGCTGAATTAGATGAGGAATACGTTTCCACATAGTTTTTGGCCACATCTAGAGGGTGGTCTTTAGTGGTTTCCCTTCTATTTTATCAGTTAATTTCTGATTTCGTATATTTTTGTAATTCGGCTATTAAGGCATGGCCCGCCTAGATTAGCCTTTGCTAGTTGCAGGCATGCCCTTTTTTTGTAAAATATAATTTGAAAATAATAAAGTGTGTATAAAGTGTATAGAGTGGTTTTTCGTACCTGGTGCAGCACACGTTCTAATTCCTAGAACCAATAGTTGTAATTTGCAAGGTACAGATTATGTTGTACCAACGACTACATCTATTTCAGATGACTGACTTACGTATCCTCAATAAGCTATTCACATTGAATATCTCGTGTTAGTGTAGTCAGAATCTTTAACCTGATTGAAAAGACGCCTATTTCAGCCAAAATTTGTTCAACTTCGGAGAGTTCCTGTGAAGCGCAAACTGAATTACCCAAGCCAGTTCTTACAACTGCTTTAGCTCAATACCTCATGGTATGATTCTCAGGGTTAACCAATGTTTAGCACGTGCCTAAAATTTTAATCGCAATTTTTTGGTTAAATATGAATTTCGGTTTGGTAGAGAAAGAGGCAGCTCTAAAATATCATTGTTTACTTTCCAAATTAACGCCAAGTTGAAACTTTATCCCCCACCTGGAAGAAAAAACACTTCTTAAATTACCGCATCGGGAAATATTTTAGCCCGCTTTCTTGCCATCTCATCCATCTGCATTCCAGCGAAGATTTGAGAACGGCTTATTTCGTCTTAAATTTGCCGGGGCTGTTTTGAAGTCGCGGACAGGATTGTAGATTATGTCGATTTTCTCCAAATTGAAGCAGCTTTTCTGAAAACAAACTCTACATCACATCTACTTATTTACCAATACCTATCAATGGGCAAAATATAAGGGGAAAAAAGTTTCGGCTCTGCTCGGTAAATTTCGATGTTGCTCGATTTTTATTGGCATTGGTTCTTATTAAGTATCATTTTATTCTACGACGTGGCGAATATACAGGTACGATATATTCCAAACACTACAGAATACACACACAGTACCTGATTTCGTTTTGTTCTTTCATGGTAGTCAGAAGCTGTTAATGTCGCCTTCTCAACAGAGATTAACTTAGCAGTTGCACCGATGAATAAGGAGGTTAGGCAAAAACACCAAATCGATGACACCAGTATGATTTTCAAATAATGTCTCGTTCTGTCGCTGCACCCACCGAAATGTTGGACGTAACTAACACATACGCAGCCAAAAGGAACTATTAAGCGCAGTTGACTTGTGGGATTGACGTCACTGTTGAAATGTTGTTACCTAGCGACAAGTAGTATCCCAAATGACAGTTGACTTAATGACGTATATCCGTCATAAAAGACTAATTTCGATATATTAAAATTCAGCCTTAAACAATAGACTTCAGTGCGAGGCTCTTAGGAATAACAACACAGTGTGGGGTTTATTCCCCAGAGTATCGTGCTGAGGTCTATTGTGTTAGGCTGAATTTTAATATATCGAAATTGGTCTATTGTTGACACGAGCGCCAAGTTGGTTGGCTGCCATATTTTTCTTTGAGTCCTCATCAGTGTCTGGGTGCGATTACTAAACAGCTCGGAGATCAATACCCCGGATGTCTGTTCTAGGGACAAAAGTGAAGCCACCTCCGGCAATTGCCATTTTACAGTAGACAGTGATAACTTTAAAACCAGCGAAGAGGATGACTGATGTATGAGTTGCAATACTCCTGAAATATAACTATGAAACCTATGAATTTAACTATGAAACCTTCGCCGGAGACAGAACACGAACGTCTAATGTAACAGGCTCCACAGCTGTCAAACCGAGTTAGTGAGCGAGTTTGCAATTTCTCCCTATGTATCGCTTCTCCGGAAATTTACAGTATCGGAATTTCTGGAAAAAGGAAACCTCGCGAGGTATACCCAAATTTCCGGAAATTTCCTAACGGGGATTTCCGCTTCATTTAATTTAATTTTCCCCTGCAATTCCCGGAATTTTCGGTTGAATGGTTCGTCTTTCAAAAATTCAACAGCTTGGAGATTTTCTAGAAACTTTCCCTGGTAATTTCCATACCATTTGTCACCGTTTCGGAATTTGTTGTCGAATAAAATGTGTCCCAGGGGTGGCTTTAGGTCTTAAATTAATTATTAACAGCCACTTAACTGACAACCGACAAATGGCCGAGAATTTAACTGACAAATGAACAAACGTTTAACTGATAACTATCCTTTGTACCCCGCCTTCCACCTCCTCTGTTTAGAGATTTGATCTTAGTTAGCATAGGTTTTGATGGTTTTATTTTACAGTGTTTGACCACATTTCCAAACGCTTCGTTAAAGACACTTTACCGCTCGTTATATTTTAATAATAATCAATATTTAAACAGGGTGACCCCTTCAGTCGCAGGACTGGTATCAACGGGGGCCCTGTATAACGTAAAATAAAAAGAGCATGTATAAATAATATATATCTATAAAAAAAAACTAACTACTTTAAAAGATACGCTGAAATGTTTAAAAAATTTAAAAGCTTAAAAAGGTAATAGCGTTCTCATAAAAATTGGATATAGAATTGAAAATGTTCTAAAAAATAACCTAAGAAAAAAAATCGGAGATAGCCTTGAAACGTTCCTTAGGTGGTAAAATCTTTATGTTCGTTGGAAGGCTATTAAATGTGCATGCACCATGATAATAAAAAGACTTTTTAGCGACATCTAAATGAAATTTAGGAAGTATAATGTCAGTGATTGACGATCTAGTGCATCTGTTAAAAACATGTTGGTTGTCGCTCTGGCAGCGTAACAGGAAATAGTCTTTAAAGTATAGAGGAACTTCTCCGACCAAGCACTTGTTAACTAACAGTGCACAGTGCTTTTCCATGGTTTTTGTAAGAGAGGGCCAGCGTAGGTTCTCGAGTATTGTTTCCGTGGCTATGTCAGGTTTAAAACCGTATACGATTTTCGCAGCTCGTCGTTGCAGGCGTTCAAGAGTCTTTCTGTTAGTGCTTCCCAGAGGGCAAAAGCACGTATCACAATAGCTTAATATCGGTAGCACCGTGGACAAATAGATCTTATTTGCTGCTTCCGTGGTTAAACAACCTCGTAATCGTGACAGGAGGCCAAGTCTGCTAGCAACTTTTGACCTTAAATAGCTTATGTGATCGTTGAAAGATAAACACTCGTCTAGCAAGACTCCTAGGTACTTGAACGACTTTACTTGGTTGACTTCCTTTCCTTCCATGCAAAGCGGACTATGAGATTCAGATCTGACTAGCCTTTGCCGAGTTCCAAATAAAACATACTCAGTTTTCTTTAGGTTGAGGAAAAGACCGTTTGCTGTTAACCAGTTAGAGACGTTATTGAGATCAAGGCTTAAGTTCAGCTGTAGTTGGTCAATGTTTGAAGCAGCAGTAAAAATAACGGTGTCGTCGGCATATAACATAACACTAGACAGACCAACGGCCAAAGGAAGATCGTTTATGTAAAGAATAAACAAGAGAGGCCCTAACACGGAACCTTGAGGTACTCCGCTACTGATGTTGGCGGCAGAAGAAAGGTGATTTTCAATGGACACTCTCTGAGTCCTGTTAGTGAGATAGCTCTCAAACCACGAGAGAGGCTGGTCTTGAATTCCATATCTGTACAACTTGTTTAAAAGACCGTCATGAGGAACAGTATCGAAAGCCTTTTTCAGGTCAATAAACACTGCCCCCGTCAATAGCCCTTTGTCCATATGACCACGAATTTTATCTGTAAGGAAGGTAACGGCCAACTGAGTTGAATGATTTGCGCGAAACCCCGATTGATAAGGCGAGAGAAGAGAGTTTTCTGATAGGTAGCTATGTAGCTGATGGAAGACAGCTTTCTCCAGAATTTTCGACAAGATCGGTAAAATTGATATAGGCCTGTAATTGTCCAGATCATCTTTGTTTCCAGATTTGAACAAGGGCACAACCTTTGCTTGCTTCCATTCAGACGGGACTGCACCAGTTTCAATAGAAAGATTTATCAAATGTTTTACACAGTCAGCTATCACAACTGCGCTGTCCTTTAAAAGTCTAGCAGGTAGACCATCTAGACCTGTAGCTTTCTTGAGTTTTAGGCATTTAAGTTGCTTAAGCACAAACGGTTTACCCACTGCTGTGAACTCAAAATGATTCTTTGTAAACAGCTCCTCGGTTGTAGAATTAAAAACTGGTCTTGCATACCGGCATGATTCAAATAACTTGTTCACAACAGAAGTAAAGTAAGTGTTAAACAATTCTGAAATGCTTTGTTTATCAGTAACAATCTTGCCCTCTGCCTTGATACAGGTCGGAATAGATTTCTGTTTCGTGTCCGGCATTATTTTCTTCACAGACCTCCAGAAAGATTCAGAATCGCCGCTGTTCTCTTCAAGTAGTGATCTACTATAGCTTTCCTTAGCACGTTTAATCCTTGCACTGACTTTGTTTCGGAGTAATCGATATGCGGCCAAATCGGTGTCTAATTTTGATCTACGATATTTCTTGAGACTGGCATCCCGAGCTCTCATCATCTGTTTGATTTCCAGTGTAAGCCATGGACAATTACGTCCTCTAACTTTTTTGTCGATTAGTGGAGCATGTTTGTCACATTCAGCCGTAAAGTTGCATTTCCACAAAGACCAGGCTTCTTCGACGTTAGTCGAACTCAACACATCATCCCAGGGGATTTTCTTCAAATCACTGCAGAAATTAGTTGGATCGTATTTAGCATAATTCCTGCACTTTATCACACGAGGTTGTTCTTTGAAGTTATTTATCTTTCGAACTGAAATTAGCATATCATGATCACTCAGACAGGATTCAGCAACTACGGCTCGAGAAATGTTTCGTGGATTTGTGGTGGCAAACAGGTCAATAAGTGTAGCGGTGGTTGACGTAGACCGTGTTGGTTCATTAATCAACTGTGTTAAACCAAAGGTTTTAAAAATCTCTTTCAACTTTTTGGTTTCAGAGCTTGGTTTCTTAGGCAAATAATCACAGTTGAAGTCCCCGTTTACAATAATTTCTTTTCCCTCAGCCACGGCAGAGTCCAGGCTGTTGTAAAAGCGAGCCAAATAATCTTCGTCAGGCTGGCTATCTGACTCTGAAGGTGGCCGATAAAATGTTCCAAACAGTATGCTTTTTGATTTAGGCAGAAAAATCTCAATCCAAACAGATTCATCAATCTCGAGGTCAGATCGGCGCACAGCATTAATTGACTCACTGACAAACACTGCTACACCGCCTCCTTTCCTCACCAATCTATCTCTTCTAAAAAGTGTAAAGCCAGGCAATGACACTTCTGCATCCGAAATGTTACTGTTGAGCCATGTCTCAATTAAAGCTATGATGTGAATTCGTGGACTTTGCGTTATGAAAACACGAAGTTCAACTTTTCTCTCGGTGGTAAGACATGTGGTCAAACACGGTCTCATGTTTGTCGACTACATTTCTACCAATTGTCACGGAGAAATTTGGATTTTAGTCAGAACAACTCAGTGCTTGAATTTGCTTTGCAAAAGGTGATGTAATTTTACGATTTGAACACCATTTCTGGGACTTAGAAGTTCTTCATTTAAGACTGCTTTTCAGTCCTCATGTAGGGAACACGAAGGTAAGATATGCGATGGAGAACATGACGTGTTGTAACGCAGTCGCATTTTTAGCGAGCGAACGGCGGTTTTGATTGGAAGTCAGGGCCATCTTGTATTCTGGATAAAGACCATTTGACATTTCTACGACAACTGTGAGCTTAAATTGACAGTAAACTACAAAAGAACCACAAATATCGACATCGAGAATGCTTTCTGTCATCTTAGAGTACATCATCGTCGGATAAGTGCAAGATTAGCTATTCTCATTAAAAACAAATTTCTTGAATAGAATGCTGGGTTATTGTTTACTAACAGCGTTTAGTGTGGCCACAATCCTTGCTTAGTCTTAACTTTTTACACAACTGTTTTTATAAAACAGCCTTAACAGACCGTTTCAAAGTGCGCGAGCAGGCAAGAGCTCTCGCCTCCCATGATACGAACACATCTCAAATGAAGTTGTTCAGCTACATTAGTACTGAGTCTTAAGGACGTTCGCGCGAAAATTATCCAGTCGATAGATTTTTTTGAAATTTTTACTGTAGTCAGATAATGAGTTACTTGTGTCAGATATGCAAAAAAAAATTGGGGGTCATCGACTTCGTTTCAGAGATAAAGCGTGTGGAAAACTACCCTGATTTTGAAAAATTGGCGCACGTAATTCAGCATGGTCTACAGGGGTTTAGGTTTAAAAATATCGAAGGTGAGTCAACGAAGGCAAACGATCTTAGTCATATTTTGTAGAAGTGGGTTTGTTGTGTAAATAATTCCAAATGTTGCCGACGTTTTCACAAAACTTAACCCTTCACGAGGCATTTGAAACCGTCAAACAGATAAACAAAGAGCTAAAAAGAACAGAGTTCGATGGTGCATTTTGAAAAAAATTCAAACTTCTAGTCGATAGATTTTCTTGAAGTTTTCGCTAAACGTAGATAATCGGTAGAAAAAATGATTCATCAAAAGAAAAAGAGGGGTCACCGAACGTCCAAGATCGCTAAATCACGGAAAAGCTATAGCAATGGCCATCTGCCCTATCATTGTTCATTTTATCACTTCGCGCGCGCGCTCATGCATGACGTGGCGTGTAAATTTGCGTGCGCAGTAAGGATGCGCAGAAACAATTAGCGCGAACGTCCTTAATTGGATGATGTTATATTTTTTAATTTGCTACGTTACTTTAAGATACATTGCGTATAGGCACTACTTACTAACATCACGCTACTAACGTTACATTCGCTATAGTACATAACAAGAAAGTTACTGACGGTACACCTCGGTTATTACTTACGATGTGTGTTACTAACACTACTCATTCTAAATTCCTTAATCCCAGTTCGATGTGGAAACAATGGACAAAGAGCCGCACTGTGGGATGTGCCACTGTAAATTCCTATTTATTATTCATTTTATTATTTATTATTTATAACTCATTGGAAACTACTCATTGCTAAGCCCTAAAGCGCTTTCCATTTTTCTCCATCCTTTCCTACGGGGACAAACGGTACGGACATTTCCTGGGAAAATTTGCAGAAAATCCGGAAATTGTTGAATTTCCGAAAAGCGAATTATTCAACCAAAAATTCTGGAAACTCCGGGAGGAAAGTCAAATGGAACGGTAATTTCCGTTCAAAAAAATTCCGAAAATTTCGACATACCTCGCAAGGTTGTCCTCTTTTCCGGAAATTTCGGAGAATATAGTTCTATTTGCCACTTAAAATTTCCTGAAATTCAAACAGGAATTTTTCATTGAATCAAGGCGCCCTTACTTTGTAAACGAAACCCCTATCACAATGCAGTCTAGTACGTGTGGGATGAACATAATTATGCAGAATAAAACCAAGCATGAAAAATAGCGGGGTGAAAAAAGAGAAACGACAGAAAGCAAAGAAGCGTTTACATAAAGCGAAAACTTCACGTGTATCCATTGTAACATGCTTTTAAGACCTAAAAGTTTGACCATACTTCGTAATTTTCGACGATGGTTTCCTGGACGAAGATATCAAACTAGAACGACAATCTTCTGCGAACAGCCATGTTTGCATTTCACAGATCACCTAATAAGGGCTGTAATGAACTACTTTAAGTCTGACGTCATCCAAAGGCTAATCAAAATCAACTACAATTAACAGCATTGGTGTGACCACAGAGACAACTGCAACCACTAACTATACTGTTAACTCTGAAGTCAATTATTAACCGAACAATCCATAGGGAGCTTAAACAAACCACGACGCAGGCAACGAGAACGACAGCAAACGAAAGATTTAATGAGGAAAACAATAGCTGTGCATTATAAATCTTTGCACATTTCTTTACCGTCCTCTGCAAAACAAGAACGTAAAATGACCAAGTTCTGCTTCGTCTGAGGAACGCGAACGACGACGGCTAATTTTTCGTATGTCTATTTGGAACTGGACGCTGTACGTGCCATTACATACTTAGCCTGAGCACGTCTTTAGAATCATTGGCGTTCTGAACAGATCTAGATAGTCGCGAATCTCGCTGGTAAAATATAAATTCATTTTCTACTAGGCTTCGTCCTCGAGGTCGCCGTCGTCCTTGCTTGAGCTCCGTAATAGTTTACGTTGTTCATGTCACCAGCTGCAGCCAATAAAACATTACGCTACTTAACATTATTTTTAGTTCATTACCAAGAGATCAAAATGTGCTCGTTTCTGTTACCTCTTTACTTACAATGCACTACGTATTACATAAAAAAAGTTTATACTGCAATGTTGTCCTTCCTGATTTAAGTACTATTCACAACAAGTTACATTATACATAGTTGGCGGAATTTCCTATAAAATAGCTCACAACACTTATAATGAAAATTTTCGGTGCTAACTTATCAAATTTATTTGTTCTGCGCATAATCAAATTTTCCGTTAGAAATTTAATTTTTTGTCTGATTGGAAGTCAGTTATATTTGGTAATATTTGAGCCCTTTTTGAGATTATAGTACCTTAGAAAACATCTTCAAGGTAAGGTGTGCAAATTCTGATGATAATATAGAATACATATAACTTGATGAAATGCGAAATCTCTACAAAAACGCTTCGAGGGAATATAGTCAAATAAAAATGGCTTACGGTTTCCGGTTCAGACTTACAAAAAAACCTTTTAAATATCTATCTATCTTAAATAACTTGGTATTCGTAAACAGAGTGGTTTAGTTTTATTCGGTCAAAAAGTAATTGGTTTTGCATCAACTACGCTACAAGATTGGCTTAAAAAAACTCGCGCCACGTTTTTCATCCGATCAGAAGTGAAACCAAAACAAATCGTAACTCGTTCGCACACGTTTTCCCACGCTTTACATTAGCTACATGTAATTACTTTAAGTTTTGATTGGCTCGATGGATTATCCGCGTCCTTTGTGATTGGGTAGAGTGATTACGGATAAGAATAAATGTTTCAAAATTCATTTTAAAAAAAGTCTAGATCGAAAGCTCATTTATATTTCTTTTTTTTATTGTTGCTGTTTTATTGACTTATGAATGGAGGTTTATGTCCAAACAGCGGAGAGCGAATATATAATGAACGAATAAATATTCAAGCGAAAAGCGAATAAAGCGAATGTGTCAGAAATTCCTAGCATATATGATTACAGTATTATATTTTACCAGTCTTACCCTGCATCAGATTCAGATTCGAAATTCCGACCACTATTGAAGTAGCTCGGCATTCTTAAACATTAGTGTAGATTTTTTTTACGGTCCTTAAAGTAGATTTTTATTGCTTTCATCTCATTTTTATTGTTGTACTTATTTAAATTTAAGTTATTGTCTTTGAAAAGCCTCTCAGGGGAAAGTCAATCAAGTATGTATGCACGTAAGTACTAAGAGAGAAAATAGGGACGTCCTTTACGTTATTACGGTGAAATATATATAAATAGTCTATGAAGACCACCAGAGCACTTCAGTGATTGACCAATATAAATTTCTTATGTACCACCATTTACCCCGAAATATTCTCTTTAGCCAGGCTGACCTTAAAGATTTTATCATAGTTTCGAGATCGATTATTTTCATCACACCTTTTCATGTTCGTTAAATATCCTACAGAGCAGGCATTTAGGTCAGGTATAGACAGGAACATGTAGATCGCAGAGCAACGCGCTCCAAACACTCCGGCGCCGTTACACCAGGCATTAATTCCACATCTTTTGTTTACTGTGATAGTGATGATAGAGGCCTGGGTACTTGATTCGTTCCACTTCCATCTTGGCGTTAAGAACACGGTCCAGTAGATCCCAGTCCTCCCCGCCCCATTTATATTTGAATTTCTCGGTGTCCATTCCTTTAGACAAACAAAGCAAAAATAAATCAGAGTTGTAAAACTGAATGTTACACATACAAGCAAATTCTCTGAGTTTCTAACAGACTTTTGTTAGTCCAGTATTTTGTTAGGCTGTCATAAAAAATTCTGCAGGACAATAGTTAATACCATAGTAACTATGGTAGGACCCACTTCAGATTCTGTGAGCAAATCAAATATCAGGGGTTTTTTTTTCGAACAACACAACGCAGTGCACCAGGCACTGCCCACATAGAGTGTTTGGCGTTTTTCTGCATGTTTGTTTTCTAATTTCGTCCTCTCTCAAAGCAGGAAGCCAGAAATTTTCGAGATCTTTCGACATTCCTGCAAGCGCACCAACATGCTCCCCTCCCCGTAAACCTGCTTTTATTTTGCAGGGGCTTTGGGCCAGTGATATAATTTCAATGTGCAATTCGTCCGAGGTGGTGTAAGTATCGAACCGTGCCAGGGGGAAAAATCGTTTATTATTCCGCTGTGCAAGGCCCACAAAACAAAGAAAACATACGACAAGCAGACCAGGACGCAGAAAAACCGCGAACAAAGTGTTTGAACGTTTGTCATATCTGCTTAGTTTGCGTTGCGGCGATATTGCAGTTTTGTCCGGCATTTTAAAAGACCATAAGGTTTTTATTCTTCTTTAAATCCGTAAACAAGCTGAATTCCACTTGCCCCCAATCTTTGTCCAGTCAGACTTGTATATACCAAGCAAGCCAAACCCATCATGTTCCCAAAAGCCTCTGTGTTCAGCAGACGAGCTGTCACAATCTAATCGACCAACCACAGGGAAATAGGCAATTCGTCCCTCAACGGTATTCTGAAAGACGAATCAGAATCAGATAACGTTTAATAAGTAGTAGTACAACGATTTCGAGTCAAAGTACATGGGGGAGCTAGAGAAGACTAGCACCAATAACACAATCTGACTGGTGCATTATTAAACGTGCAAACCCATATAGAGGAAACCCCATCACTGTAGTTTGTGCTGGTCCTTAACGAGAGATCTGAATTGATTACTAAAACAAATTCTATACAGTCAGTCAGTACAAGGATAGTTCCAAGCGCCCTACATCATCGTCATCAGCATTTTTATCTACAGGCCTCTTTCAGTTCTACACTTGTCTCCCAGCAGTTATTCGATACACCGTAAAAATATGGTCAGGTATGATTTTGTTTGATTGCAGGCGCCTCCTCCTCCACTATACCATGCGACATCCACGCACATACAAAAACTAGGAATATTTATACACAAGTAGAGTGCTTCTGTACGTGACTTAGAACTAACGCTTCTTAACTGGATGTCAACAACTACCGGTCCCTTACAAACGACTTATTGACGACATAAAGGAAACCGACAACCGGCCCTCTAACAGACCCACTTGATTTTACTAACAATAGACGGACCTCAACAGACCGACGTATTTTGACTGAGAATCGGACGGATCGACCAATCACTGACCAATCACTTTCAACGGACCAGAAATAACACCATCGACTGACAAACACTATTCACTTGACTCTGAAGATGACTTCTACTAAAGTTGTCGAAACGTCAGTCACCAACAACAGTTCTTCTCAGAACTACCCTCACCCAGACGATCACACTATACAAAATACTGATACTCCTACGTTTAAACCATATATTACAAAATATTTCTGCTACACAGAAAACACCGAACCTGCCTTAGCTCAATTTGTTAGTTCAGCTCATCACTCCCTAAAAACTACGAGCAATCCCTAACTAAATCGTCGAACACCGCGCGAAACTTGAGAAAGCGTGACATGGAAGAGGACGTTGAAGAAAACATGACACTATTAAGGCAACGTTTAGTCACCCTCCTCCTGGGTCTCTCTCTTCCTGTACTTTCTCTCTCTCTTAGGTCATGCGTTCCAAATATTCGTTCGCATTGCTCAACAGTCTTACGGAGACCGCTTGTAGCGTGATTGCATTTGTTCTTTACGTTACCTTTCTGACGCTGTGCATGATGTCTCCAGGAACATCGATGTGAAGATCAAACAGTAACAGTAGATCATGTTCGCTTGGAACACGCCCGACAGCCTCGTTTAGCGCGAGTGTCTTGTAAAATTTACCCTTCAAACTAACAATGGTGTGTCTGCTGCGGAACAGAGAAGTGTTAAAAGCTTCGGCCATATCAATATCCTGACTTTCAAAGTCGGCAACAACGACGTGGAAGTTCGTATCACCGGTTAATAAGCTGGCAACAGTGAGTTCATTGATAAAATGATAGACCCATCGTCCCTGGTCCTTGACAGGAAGTATGAAGTACACCATGGCTTTGCTGTTCCAGTTGATTCCTTCTGGAAAACACAACTTGTCACTTCCCTTTTTCTGATAGACGTGTTCTGATAAGCGAAATGATTTGTCGGTGAAATTTAAACCAACTTCCATGTCGACAGAGTAACGATCGCCATAAACTGGATCTGACTTTTGCGTAACTCTGTAGATGCTCTTTAAAAAGAAATCTCTGGAAGGGAATGAAACAAATCAATCACTCAATCAAAAAATCATCAAATCAATCAATCAATCAGTCAATCAATCAATCAGTCAGTCAATCAATCAATTAGTCAATCAAACAAACATCCAATTATTCAATTGATCAATCAATCAATCAAACAATCATCCAAACATTCAATCAATCAATCAATCAATCAATCAATCAATCAAACAATCATCCAATCAATCAATCAATCAAACAATCATCCAATACGAAATCATTCAATCAATCAATCAATCAATCAAACAAACAATCAATCAATTAATCAATCAAACAAACAATCAATCAATTAATCAATCAAACAATCATCCACTCGAAAAATCATTCAATCCATGCATCCATCAATCAATCAATCAGTCAGTCAAGCAAGTTAATTGAAGCCTTTGGTTCAAAGCTCTCGGCGTTCATCACGGTTTCTGTAGCTTGAAGCGGCTAGAAGTATTCCTAGTCTATCGCAGCTTACCCCCAGCATTCCGTAAGGTTGCTCTCACAATTTCCACTGAGGTACCCATTTATATTCCTGGGCGGAGAAGGGAAGCACTGTGAGAGGAACGGTGTTTTACAAAAGTCCCCGGAAATGGTCGCTAACAGGCCGAATCATTTACACTGCATGTATGAGTACTTACTTTGCAGTTTTCTCGCAAAGGGAAGCTATCATTTTGTCCACCACCGATTGCACTATTTCTCCATCAGCGACTCTGTTACTCCAGGACCACACTCTTCCTTTGCTTCCCATAAAAGTATCATCTTGTGGAAACACGTTGGATAGATAAACTAGGGAAGGCCCATTGTATTTGTCTATTTTGTCTTTGAGAATAAAGCTAGACTTGAAAATGCATTGTGGAAGATAATTTCCTTCGCCTATCAAAGGAAGAGTGAAAAAGCTGGAATGTTTTTTCCACGCTTTCTGTGAGATTGCAAGACGCTTAGCAAGTAGTTGGTTCATGGCATCCTGTTTTGAGGGAACGGAAATATTTTGAGGGAACACGAGGTATTCAGAGCTGATCAGTTTAAATTCTGTGACACCAGGATTTGACCAAAAAACTTGCACAAATCCGTCGCCTTCGCCTTGTTTATGAATGACCTCAATGTAGTATCGACCTCCGTCGCGAAGCTTTATATCCTTCGAAATTTGATCAGGGTATTTATTTATCTCGTTCTTTCTCGTCCAGCCTGTTGCGCCCTCGACAAACACACTGGCAATTAGCTGTTTCTCTTCAGGATTTTCGCTTGGGCTTAGCCACAACTCTGATGAATCATCGGAGGCTATCGCAAAGCGATATGATCCAGTCCTCGCTGGGTTTAGGAAACCAGATATCGTTTGACCGTATTCCGTTTGGCTGTCTTCGATTTGAAACTCGGAAAACTCGCGAATGAACTTTTTTTCGCTAGGATAACTAGGATAAAATGGCGAGCTTCGTAGCACTTTCACATCGCCGCCACACAAATCGCGCCAGATGGAAACTGTCAGTCGACCGTTTCTTCCGTCTTCAGATGCGGAGTTTTGTTCCTCGTCGGTGAAATGTTCTCCAGATTCACTAGTGAAGAAGACACTGTTCTCTTTTAATAAAATAGAAGCAAAATAGAAGATTGAACAACAAGAGAGTATTATTATCAGAAGCTTGAACAATCTTCGGAGTCTTCGTGATCGTACAAACAACCAAAAAGCGCCTTGGGGAAAATTAAATCGATAAATAGGCGAGAAGATCAGTCTTGCCACCATCTTGTATTTCAAACGGAGTGAAGAAGGTCGGTGGAATCCCGCTTTACCTTTACTGACACTTGTGGATACCCCTTTGCAATTCGATATGTGCGGACAGATTGGCTGTGCAGACGAAAAGTTCTTACAGTAGTCGGACCCAAGTAAAGTGTTGAGAAGTGCTCTCAAACAAAGTTAATCTCCCGCTATAGACGTTGGTTTTGTCGCAATTCTATGCAAATTGAACCGTCAAAGTTTTCTATAGGCGTTACAGTCGCCTGTACGGTAACCTAGTAGCGCCCACATTCACGTCAGCTGATCAGTTTTATTCAAACAAACGAGCATAACTGGTGCATTACAGCATTAATTGTAAAGTTTCAACCCGCAAAACATTCATGTAAGACTGTTAAAATCTAATTTGAACACTAGCTAACATTTAATCATGAACTCCAAACATACTATTTAAAAATAGTGGTCAATAGTTAGTTAAAACAGGGCCGGTCTGGAAAACCCGAATAGCGAATAGCGAATAGTCGCGAATAGCGAACAGCGAATAGTCCCGAATAGCGAATATTACGAATAGTGCGAATAGACTCGAATAGTGGCGAATAGTGGCAAATACTGGCAAATAGTGGCAAATAGTGGCAAATCGTAGCAAATAGGGTACCCAGTATCTCGCAGTCAGCCTCGCAGCAACGTAGGGTAGGATTTTCCCGCTAAAAAGCACAGACGCTTATCAGGACAAAAGGTGTTTCTAAACGTAATTTCTTCTGTTTTAACCGCTGCAAAAGCGGAAATAAGTCTTTATTACGCTATCCTTCTGTTTTCTGTTTTCTTTATGTCGGCGATGGACACCCCTAGCCTGAATCCGGAGAAGAAAAGGTAGTAAATTCACTGAAATTCTGTTGCTTATTTGGATAATGTATTAACGCAGGATATTAGATCTAAAGCGGTGACTATTGACGACTATTCGTCATTGTTCGCCACTTTTCGCGACTGTTCGCCACTATTCGCACTATTCGAGACTATTCGCACTATTTGGGACTATTAGCTACTCGCTATTCGGGTTTTCCAGACACCCGTTAAAACATTCGATTAATCACGTTAAACATTCTATCATTAATTTAAAACCTTTCTTCAACATTTTAATTTAAACATTTATCTCGGGTTTCCAAATATGTCAATCAAACTCTTCTGTGCCCACCGTCGTGCTGTTTCTAGCATTTTGAACTTGTGCTTTGTGTGAGTGAGCCTGAAGCGAGCGAACGAGGTAGGTCTTTAATCGGGAAAATGTCACATTGTAGGGGCTTTTGCGAAACGCAAGGAATTGTGGTAGCGGTAAGATCAAAAACGCAAGGATTTAATTGTATAGTTATGCCCAAATGAAAAAATTAAGATGCGCTGTTTTCCATGAGCTCTCCTCGATCGATGAAAGTAAGGATGAAAGCTATCGGGGACAACAGGAACATCAGTCCAGAATATCCAACAAAACACTCTTGTGGAGTCTCAACTAATACTGACAAAAGTCATTTGGAAAATTACAGAAACGAAGTAAGCAGGTCAAAGGCACCCGCCGTGATAGAGAACCAAGTCAGTTAAAAAAAATTATCGTTTGCTTAATGTAAGTGTTAAAGCTCTCAAAAAAAAGCCATAGCCTTAACGTGGGTTCTTAACGATTTTGCGGTCTTGAATCGAAATGCTGACGCAAATCATTTAGCACATGAGGTAGGTCTTGAGGTAGGCTCGATTTCTGCCGCTCTCTCGCGTCCGGTCTTTGTCAGGGAAGGAACGCGGCTGGAAGTCGAGCCTAGTCTTGAGGTTGAAACATGAACCGCGGACTGCTAAGTGAACAGGAAATGTAACGGTAAGAGCAACGTATCAGGTATCGTGAAGTTCAGTCGAACCTCCCCTCGTCGCCGGCCACCTTGAGGACAGAGGAAAATGGCTGTTTGAGAGATGGCCATCACAGGGAGGTAAAGGTGAAACCAGTTTTTTTTTTTTTTTTCGGGGAGTACAGCATTTTCATTTGCTAAAATGCTTGTTGTAACATATCAATACGTAACACAATCAAAATATATTAAGGACGATCGTGATAATTGTTTCTGAGCATCCTTACTGCTCACGCAAATATACACACCACGTCATGCATCGAGCGCCCGTGCTAAGTAATAACATGAACAATAAAAGGGCAGATGGCCATTGCTATAGCTTTGCCTGGGTTTAACGATTTTGGACGTTCGGTGACCCCTATTTTTCTTTTGATGGATCAATTTCTCTAACGATTTTCTACGTTTTGGGAATAATTTACGCAACAAACCCACTTTTACATAATATGACTAAGATCGTTTGCGTCTGTTGTCTCACCTTCGATATTTTTAACTATAAACCCCTGTAGACCAACTTGAATTACCTTCGCCAACTTTTCAAAATCAGGGTGGTTTTCCCCACGCTTTATCCCTGAAACGAAGACGGTGACCCTAAATTGTTTTACATTTGTGACACAACTTATTCATTATCTGACTGCAGTAAAAATTTAAAAAAATTTCTATCGACTGGAAAAATTTCGCGCGAACGTCCTTAATAAAACAGGTACCAAACAGAAACGGAGAGGAAGGACACGTGATTCGGCCCTTTTCAATAATGAAAGTGCTCTATGAGCAAACTCATGAATTTGGCGGGAATGATGTTTCCTTTCCAATGTAAAATTTAATTCCATTGTACCTGAAGAAGGCTGGTTTGGTCAGCCGAAATATAGTATAGAATTTAAAAAGTAATCCTACGTTGTGTCGGTTTCTGCTTTTATATTCTTCATTTTCTATGTGAAGCCGATTAGATCACTATTGATCCAACGTATACCAGCAGGATCTTAGTCTGCAGTTGCCTGTTTAAACATTTTATACTCATCATTCTCGTGCTCATGTCGTAGTGAGAACCATGCAGGCTAGGTAGGTAACGGGCAACACATTTGAGACTGAAAAGCGGTGAACTGAAAAGTGTTGATGTCAAATCTGTAATTACTGCTACTTTATAGTAACTTAAAGTTAAAACATCCACAAGAAGAAAAGTGCAAGCTTGATAATTGATGATTAATGAATATCCCCCGGGGGGACTCCCATATAGAAAGGACGGGGGTGCTTGTCGGACATTTTGAAAAGAACCCCTAATAGGTACCAAGATCCTGTTTTGTGGGCGTGGCTTGAAGTTTTTTTTCACCCCTGAGAGATACCAATTCTAAAACAAAACATTATCCCCTGTCAGATTTTTTTCCGAGAAAGCTCCCAGAAAAGGTACCAAAACCGCTTTTTTCATCTCTAAAAGGTACGAGGAGTATCCCACTCCTTTTTATAATCATGTGGGATTCTCCCCTTGGGGGAATATCCCCTCTGGGCTCTTGATTACCAAGTACTTTCACTGATCTAGCCTCGAGCTTGCTCGACATTCTGTTCTCAACCTTTTCAACCCACCTCCTTCCCTGTCCTGTTGTCTTTCCTTCCTTTGTTTATGGGCACCTGTCGAAAAGTAGTCAGGCATCACTTTGGTTTTTGTTTTGGTTTTTACTACGGTTTGAGACTGGCTGAGTAGTCTAAATGGTAAGTAATTGGTTTGGTTTTTACCTCAGTTAATTAAAAACCGCTCTATCATACTGTTGTTTCGATTTTTTTGGCGGTTCATTACCCTCGCCTTTGATGAGAATACCATTTATCATTGTTGTCAATGCAGTTGTACAATGGAATTTTGTTTATTAAAGCAGCCATATATGCGCTCTTCGCTCATAGCCAAAATGTCTTCAGACAAAAGTTAAGATGTCTGCTCTTAATTATTTTGGTCAAACTGAGCTGCCGCTGACAACGACTACCCACTCTTCGGTTGTATTGCTATAATTATTAGAGCGGTTTTCATTTGAGTGACGTAATAGACCTTTTTCGCTTAGGCGGTGTGTTGTCCCATTACAGACCACGTGATATTCTCTAGAGAATTGTTCTTTTATTCATCTAAACATTATTTATTCATATACACGCAACTATTTGAAAATTTGAAAGGAAGAATTCTCAAGAGTATCATCACATGGTCTGAAATGGGGCAACAAACCGCCCAGTCGAAGAAGGTCTATTCACGTAAAACCAAAATCAAAAGTGGTCTCTCTAGCCAGTCGCAGAAGACACAGACAATCCAGTGAAGCTGTGGCTGACGCGAAGCGCGGGAAAACGAGTGCGCACGAGTTCCGATTGGCTTTGGTTTTACTTCTAATTGGATGAAAAGTGGCGTGAGTTTCGTAAGGTAATTGTGTAGCGAAATCGATGTAAAAGCAATAACTTTTCAGCACTCAAATGAAAACCGCTCAAAGAGAATTTAGAGGGATAACTTGCCGACACTTTCCAACAAAACCAAACAGCTGTCGACCCCTAGGACGTCGTTGAACCTCTCAGATTGTACTAGATAGCTGTTTATCAACTGCAATCGGAAGGTCACAAATTCTACAGTTCATGCACTCTAACCATATTTCAATCTTCTCTAAAGTTCTAAAAGGGAATTAAGTCTAAGAGGCCGCGGTGTTAACTTGTTCCTCGCTTAGCGTCAACTGGATGTTTATTACGGGGTGTGGAAAGGGGTCAGGCGGTAAACGATATGGAGGTTAGTGTGGGACATTTTTGACCAAAGCAAAATGATCTATTTTAAATAGATATAGTTTACTTCATTTTTTCCACGTGACACACGTGACGAAAACAGAAACTTTTCACCTGTATGTGACATCGTGACACATTTGAAAAAAGTTCAGGAAAAGTATAGCAAAGTGGAATGTCACTGATCAGTATCATATTCTGTTTGAATCCTTTGTTATGTTTATTAACCTTAAACTTCGCAGGAGCTACGTAACCCAGAACTGTCGTGGAATCTATTAATATTCGTTTTCGTTCTGAACCGCGTGTGTTGTAATTTTCTTGTCAGTTACAGTTTAGTCGTTGCGTATTAAAGGTCGTTTCTTAAAGTTGAGTCGTTTCGCATTTGAAGCTGACACAACAAGATGGACACATCATTTCGGTTGAAGTGAGAGTCGACGACAAGCGACGAAGGGTTGTGGTGGTATTTGGCCCCAACGGCGCCAGGACGAGGTGTAACCAGGAAGGAAAGGAAAACAAAGTTCTTGGCGACGTGGACCCAGATACCTACAGACTGAATTGGAGCTCCACCCGAAGATGTGGGGAGTTGAAGGGCAGGTCGCGATTTGCCTTTTCTTGGTCAAACTCGGAAGAGACGCTCTGCTGATGTCACGAACATTTTTAAATCTCCTAGGAACCAATAAGGAAGTGAGACAACCCTAGGGTATTACGCTGGTAAAATTAACTGTATTTGGGATATTAAATACCTCGAATTACAACGTAATATGAATATTCAAATGACTTTGAATAGCAGGTAAAGGCCTTTCGAGGCCTTGTGACGACCATTCTAGTTGTCTCTTCAGAATACTGTAGCTGGAAATAGAACACGTGAACAGGACGAAGAAGACGAGCAGATATTTCATCAGAACAGGCAGGAGAAAACTTGATTTGATTGATGAAAAAGCGGTCTCTACCTTTTGAAAGCATTAAATTACATTGATGTCTTCAAATGTGCATTTACGTAAAACAACGACCTACGTGTGAAGTCGTTTCGCCAACGTCTAATGTCAGTTCGCCAACGCCTATATGTCAGTTCGCCTATATGTCAGTTCGTCAGTTCTCTCTTTCTGAGAGGAACTGTTGATGTTACTTCTTTCCCGATTGTGTCATGAACCGCCATATTTGCCATTGAACCTTTCAATTCGCCCCAATCCCCCCTGAGATTTTATTAGGTTTCTTTATTGATAGTTTGTTCCTGGTCATTTTCTTTTGCAAACCTGGTGGCCCCTAAAGGAGCCGTTTTTTGGTTGTGGGTTTTATTGACCTATTCAATTCCCACAAGACGGGCTGTTGATATGTGAGCAGGTTTTCAGCTGCTGTGCGGCGGTCTTCGCTTTGCTCTCGTATTTTTCCCAGCTGTCGAATAGCCTCGCCTGCAGGTTTCGGTACTGCTTCCGCTGGACCCGCTGGACCCGCTTTAGTTTTCTATCTGACACAGAGCTAATCTGCACTGCCCACTCGCACGACGATTCAGAGCGGTGTGCAATCCCTCGATGTCGTTGTTTTGGTTCTGATGGCCTGCTGGGAGACGCTCCAGTTGTTTGATTATTATTATCAGAAGCTTGAGCAGTCGTCTGAGTCTTCGTGATCGTACAGACAACCAAAAAGCGCCTTGGGGAGGATTAAACCGATAAACAGGTGAGAAGATCAGTCTTGCCACCATCTTGTATTTCAAACAGAGTGAAGAAGGTCGGTGGAATCCGGCTTTACCTTTACTGACACTTGTGGTTAACCCCTTACAATCCGATATGTGCGGACAGTTTTGGTTGTGCAGAGGTAAAGCTCTTACAGTAGTTGGACCCAAGTGAAATGTCGAGAAGTGCTCTCAAACAAAATTAATCTCCCGCTATAGACATTGTCGCAATTCTATGCAAATTGAACCGTCAAAGTTTTCTACAGGCGTTGTTACAGTCGCCTGTACGGTAACCTAGTAGCGCCCACATTCAGTTGATCAGTTTTTATTCAAACAAACGAGCATCACTAGTGCATTACAGCATTAATTATAAAGTTTCAACCTGCAAAACATTCATGTAAGACCGTTAAAATTAGAACATTAGCTAACATTTAATCATAAGCTCCAAACAAACTATTTAAAAATACTGGTCAATAGTTAGTTAAATTAAAACATTCGATTAATCAGGTTAAACATTCTTTTATTAATTTAAAACCTTTCTTCAACATTTGAATATTAATTTGAAACAATCGGCATTTTAATTTAAACTTGACATTCTATGGAGACATTCATCTCGGGTTTCCAAATATGTCAATCAAACTCTTCTGTGCCCGCCGTCGTGCTGTTTCTAGCAATTTAAACTTCTGCTTTGTGTGAGTGAGCCTGAAGCGAGCGAACGAGGCAGCTATCTAATCGGGAAAATGTCACATTGTAGGGGCTTTTGCGAAACGCAAGGAATTTTGGTAACGGTAAGATCAAAGACGCAAGGAATTGTAGTTATGCCCGAATGGAAAAATCAAGACGCGCTGTTTTCCATGTGCTCTCCTTGATCGATGAAAGTAAGGAGGAGAGCTATATCGGGAAAAACAGGAAAATCAATCCAGAATATCCAACAAAACACTCTTGTGGAGTCTCAACTAATACTAAGAGAAGTCATTTGGAAAATTACAGAAACGAAGTACTTAGGGCAAAGGCACCCGCCGTGATAGAGAACCAAGTCAGTTAAAAAAAAATATCGTTTGCTTAACCGCGGACTGCAAAGTGGACAGCAAATGTAACGGCAAGAGCAAGATATCAGGTATCTTAAAGTTCAGTCGAACCTCCCCACATCGCCGGCCACCTTGAGGACAGAGGAAAATGGCTGTTTGAGAGATGGCCATCACAGGGAGGTAAAGGTGAAACCATTTTTTTTTTTTTTTTCGGGGAGTACAGCATTTTCATTTGCTAAAATGCTTGTTGTAGCATATCAATACGCAACACAATCAAAATATATTAATAAAACAGGAAACGAGCAGAAACGGAGAGCAAGGACACGCGATTGGGTCTTTTACGATAATTAACGCTCCAGTTGTTTGAAAGGAACACCGTGCTTTCAATCCACTGTCGTCTGATGTTCCGCGTTCCTCCACGTGTTGCATCACAATTTCTGCGACAACAACACAAACAGGCGACCCCATGGCTGTTCCATGCAACTGTTTGTAGTGTTTACCGTTGTACTGAAAGTAAGTTGATGCAAGGCAAAGGTTCAGTAAGTCCATGATGTCTTCTGTCGGTAACGGTAGTTTAACAGTAGATTGTTGTATAGCGGTCTCGGTACACTATAATGCCATTTGAAGTGGAGTACTGGTGAACAGTGATTTCACATCAAAAGACATAAGTTTGTAGTCGTCAGGTATCTGTACTGTCTTAACAGCGTCAATAAGGTTCTTCGTAGATTGTAGTTTGCGTCTTGATTTGTCACTAAGGGTTGCAGTATGGTCGTCAGGTACTTAGCCAGTTACGTAGGGGACTCACAGAATGACACTATAGGTCGCATCGGTAAACCAGGTTTGAGCAGTTTCGGTAGTCCGTAAAGGTTCGGTGGTTGTGGTACTGAGCACCTCAGGTCGATAGTAGCATCGAGTGTCAACAGTGTCAGTCTTTTTAAGCGTAAGTAGTTTGCTGTTAAGTTTACGTTGAAGTGCTGGCGTCGAGTAGTGTTCTAGTTCTTCGTAAGTTTGTCGTTAACAAGTGCGTCCATTTTGTCACAGTAGTCAGTCTTGTCCTTATCAACAGTGGCACGTCCTTTGTCGGCTGGTAGTATAACCATGTTGTCCAGTAGGAATGAGCAAAAAACTCATACGATGCGTGACGCTACCGAAAAGTCGTATATAAGGCTAAAATGCTCTGAAAAGTGTCAAATTTGTTCGAATAAACTAAACGTTTCGGGCTCAGCCCGCGGTAAGGATCATGAGTTTTGTGTCTCAATGAATGGACCGTCCACCGGGATAAAACTGAAAAGCGGCCGTTGTTGACGGATGGCCGTTTTGGAGCCAAAGGTGGCCGTTAGTGAAGGCTCGACTGTACCGAAGATATTTAATTGTACGGCCCTATTTATGAGATACCAGCTACATCTAATAAAATTCACAAATAGAGGAGATTACACGTGGGTGCAAAGATATGAATTATAGGGGTGCAAAAAACAAATAAAGTTGATAAAAATTTTTTAAAAACGAAACAACACTCACAATCTTTAATGTTACCTTTTAATCAACTGCTTGTAGGAAAGTTTGGAAGCCGACACGGTGACAATACTTCTCCCCTCCCATCATATGAACATTTCTCAATTTTGCTGTCCAGCGGCATTAGTAGTTGTAGTATGACGTGAAAATTTAAATATCTTCTGACGTAGTGAGGCAGTAGGCCAGGCACAAGAACTTTGCGCAGCAGCGCGCTCCAAACACTCCAGGCACCGCTACACCAGGCTTCAATTCCACTTCCTTTGTTTACTGTGATAATGATGATAGAGGCCTGGGTACTTGATTCGTTCCACTTCTAACTTGGCATTAACAACACGGTCCAGTAGATCCCAGTCCTCCCCGCCCCATGTGTATTTGAATTTCTCGGTGTTCATTCCTTTAGACAAACAAAACAAAAATAAATCATAGTTGTATAACTGCATGTTAAAGGGCCCTAGTCAGCCACGCCTTTGTTTTTGTTTACATGCGAGAGTTTGTCTATTATATTTTTATTCAGAGCATGTGGAAACGAAGGAAATCACTGTGAAACTAAGGCAATAAGATTTCCAACATGCAATATCAACAATTTCGAAGGCATTGAATATGGCGGAGGCTGACTAGGGTCCTTTAAACACACCTGAAGAAAAATCAAGAATACCAACATTTCTAATGCGATCCCGAGGTTTAGATCGTCAGATATTTGCAGATCACCGACTATCATTGCATTGTTGATGCTCATCAATAACGAGCGCATTTTCCATCTGCGATGAGGTTTCAAATCAGGAGCTTTTCTATTTTTCGGCGATAAGACAACAAAAGCCCCTGGCGCTCCTTATAGCGGCTTTTCTATACTGAGCGCAGGCAGGTGCTTGGGTGGCCAATCACGGAACGAGTTGCCACAAACTGGATGAGGCTTAGCGGAGTTATTTGTACTGGTTTTGCGCGCTGTTGCTACTGTAAAGTAAGTGATTGAAACATTTAAGGTCTGGCCTCCATAACTGCATAGTTTTCTTTGAGTTTTTGCAGGAATTTTGATAGTCCTGTATTTTGTTAGCCTGTCCTAAACAACTTGTCATAACCCGCTCTATATTCCTTTGGTAAAGAAAGGTACTGTAACTACGCGAATAACTCAATGTGAGTCCTGCCCAAGGTCACAGAACAATGAACAGGGTACTGCTTACATGCTGTGCTTATTGTTTTCCTGTGTGTTTATTGCGTTCGACGAAGGAGAAGATTTTTATTTCCGTCCTGTACCTGATTAGGCGGTTAACATGCATGCTTGCCACTCTGCCACCTCGCTTGAATTTTGCAGGGGCTTTCTCGGCCTGGACTAGGCGAATAACATAATTGCAAGGTGCATTTCGTCCGTCCAGTCTTGTAATGTCGTTCCCTACGCAGTTGTACACGACCCACAAGCAAAGTTTGCAATCAGATAGATAAGCAAAAAACAAGGGTTTATTTCGGATTCATAACAATCGGAAAGCATGTACGATTCGATATGCAAAAATGAAGATTTTAACTGGAGTTTGCGGTTGTAGAATTTGATATTCAATTCTTGGATTATTAATCATTGTTCGTGTTCTTCGCTTAATCCTCGCAGACGAAGAAACATTTTACTTCGTAGCGCTAGCACTTTGACCTGCGAGTGTTTGATCTAATTGCCCTAATGATTTTAGTCGCTCTCCGAGGGACTAAAATCATTAGGATGGCATGACATCAACTATAAACTCAAGTTTAATGAGTGTGTCATGATGTAAAAATGCGTCAACGAAGGCGCTTCTTGATATCTATCGCAAAGGGTCAAAAAGCGCCCACAAATCCACAGCCGAACTACAAGGAGCAATAACGACTTTTATTTTTTTCTCAAGCATCTGAGCGGGCCGAAATCCTAAATCCTCGAATTTGATTGGCTGATCGTACGCACGTGACTGGTCCAGCTTTTTACGATGCGGCCCACGGGCCGGATTTTTTTTCCCGCTGCCTAAATTTCGCTCCTAAAAGTTAGCGGTAATCGTCAATCTTTTGCCTTTTTTACTCATCCATCGACGATTAGTCAACGCAAGTTTATCTCTGTTCACTTTAAAATGGCAAGGAAAGTCACTGTTAGTAAATTTAATTGAGTGTTTTGAAGCTGTGCCAGTTTGCTTGGTTGTTTGTAGCTTGGCGCTGTAATGGCGCGTAATCCTTTGTTTCTCTCGCCGTAAAATTTGAGTCAATTTCGGCCGAGTTTACCTCTCTGATCGTTGCTATATTTAGGAGAATTTCTGTGGAATACACTTAACAAATTTCCTCGCTTTCTGCTATTTAATTTACGGTAGAAAAGTCTGATTTCAAGTGATTTTAAAAGCAACGACGGCCAGAAATTGTTTTTGTAGTAAGCTTCAAACTTCGCACGAAATTTCACACCGCAAAAACAACTTTGGAGAACTTAATTGGTGAAATAAATGCAACTAACATAAAGTTCGAAAAAAATCAGTTCTTTAATACATCTCTTTTTGTCTACTATCTGAGTTACTCGCTCGTTGCCAAGATTTTTTACAAATCGTTAGTAGACGTCGCGCAAGCCGATTCAATGACAAGGGCTGCGTAAACAAACCTATTTGTAATCTATAAAACCAATTTACCGCAGGGAAAAAATAAACATGTTATATGCCGGCTTGGGGTCGGTCCGTATAGTTAAAAACTGTGACCTCGGGCTTCAGTGAAAATACTGCCCTCGGCCCGCAGCCTCGGGCAGCATTTTCGAGACCTCCGTCACAGTTTTTCACTAAACGGATCTCCCAGCCGGCAAATAACATATATGTATTTCATTAAATGTTGCCTCCCCACAGGGCAACGATCCTTCAGCTTTCGTGGAGCCAAGGCATGGAACGAGCTTCCAAAATCCATTAGAGATGTTACCTCGTTAAATAATTTTAAAAAGACTTTAATGAAACTATTCAAGGAATTCCAATTCCAACGGTATATAAATTTTTAGCTTCATTTATTCTGTTCTATTTCTAAGTCCATGTTCAGTTGATTTCTAGACTATTGTAAAGTAATTTATTCATGATTATATTTGACATTGTGGCTTAACAGCCGCTACGGGGAGTTTCACTAAGTGTATGTTTCATTTTTTTTGACAGGTTCGGGATAGGTGAGTAAAGTGGCTGTTTGATTTCAGTTGTCAACTTCTGGAAGCTGCAAAAAAATTATTCAGAAGACTTTAGAAACTTTATCAGGTGCAAAACATGTTTGTCATATTTGGTTAGCAGGTTAAACAGGCTTTGTATTGCGGCAGTATTGCAGTTCCAGCTTCGCCTAACCTTTAGTTTATTCTCATTATCACCTCCGTAACAGTTTGAATTCCACTTACCACCAAACCTTGTCCAGTCAGACTTGTATATACTAAGCAACCCAAACCCGTTAAGTTGCCAAAAGCCTCTGTGATCCTCAGACGAGCTGTCACAATCTAAACGACCAACCACAGGGAAATAGGCAATTCGTCCCTCGACGGTGTTCTGAAAGATGAATAAGAAACAGATAACGTACAAAGTTGAGGATGTAGTGGTGGTACAAAGACTTCGAGTCAAGCTTACGTGCTAAACAGGGCTGTCAATAAGGGCCGTAACCCGTGACACCTGCTACGTTTGCTATGACACCTGCTATGTTTGACGGACCCTTGATGTTATGGGTGAACTAGACTATGGCTAATACAATTCACCTATAAAGTAACAAGTTTGTTACGGGTGTGAAGATCATCAAGGCTACAGGTGAATTAGAACTTAATGACAGCCCTGCTAAAGAGCGAAAGCAAAAACTATGTAAAACGACGTTTTAACTTTTATAGGCATACGGATTCTGCGCTTTGTTAATGATTTCGTCTACAAAGCTGCCGCAGATCCGGTCCTAGGCGTACGGACGCCTTCGGACTTGAAGTGGAGGGAAGAAGTGTGACCTTTTAGCCCAAATAAAACTTACACAATGCTCGAATGCGTGAGTGTTGAAATCGTGATACAAACGCATTCAAATTGCAGTAAAAACAAAAACATTCATGGTTCTCACGCCTGATGAAACTGTTATAATTCCAAAAACAGTTTTTTTTGAAACCTCGATCGACAACCTAGTAATTAAAACCGATCAAAGAAAAAATGTTTTTCCTCAGTTCCTCGGACGGCGAAAACTTGAAGCGGAGAAATTTTAAAACAGTCCTTTGAGTGGCAGTTCAAAATGGCTCTTTTGAGAGCCACCATAAAAACAAACATTCTATGGATCACCGAAAACACTGGCAGGTCACCAGTCTTTCCAAATATATCTGGGGACTAAAGAATACTAACACCGATTGCACCATTAGCCGTGCATTATCAAACGAGCAAACCCGAACTCAATCGGCGCTTGTCTGGGAAGCTCTGTGTCGTAACTGCTAACAAATCCGTCCGTCTCAGAGAGAGATCTGAATTAATCCCTAAATGCCAGGTCAAAGTAAATTCTATGCAACCAATCAGAAGCAGGATCGTTCCAAGCGCCCTGTATCATCGTCATCAGCATCCTCGTTTACAAGCCTCTTTCAGTCCTCTTTTTCTCCCCAGAAGTTTTTGGTTACACTCTAGATATGATTTTAGATGCTTGAGCTGCTAAGGTTTGCGTTCACCGTGAGGAACCTGGTGGAGAGCATAGGTTTTTGCAGGCGCCTCCTTCTTCATCCCCGGCGAAAGTACATAAGCACATAGCTAGGAACCTCTTTTCACATATACATTTCTTCTGT
>NC_138154.1:14629581-14734581 GCF_964199315.1 Orbicella franksi
CGCACAAATCGCGCCAGATGGAAACTGTCAGTCGACCGTTTCTTCCGTCTTCACAAGTGGGTTTTTGTTCCTCGTCGGTGAAATGCTCTCCAGATTCACTAGTGAAGAAGACACTGCTCTCTTTTAATAAAATAGAAGCAAAATAGAAGATTGAACAACAAGAGAGTATTATTATCAGAAGCTTGAGCAGTCGTCTGAGTCTTCGTGATCGTACAGACAACCAAAAAGCGCCTTGGGGAGGATTAAACCGATAAACAGGTGAGAAGATCAGTCTTGCCACCATCTTGTATTTCAAACAGAGTGAAGAAGGTCGGTGGAATCCGGCTTTACCTTTACTGACACTTGTGGTTAACCCCTTACAATCCGATATGTGCGGACAGTTTTGGCTGTGCAGAGGTAAAGCTCTTACAGTAGTTGGACCCAAGTGAAATGTCGAGAAGTGTTCTCAAACAAAGTTAATCTCCCGCTATAGACATTGTCGCAATTCTATGCAAATTGAACCGTCAAAGTTTTCTACAGGCGTTGTTACAGTCGCCTGTACGGTAACCTAGTAGCGCCCACATTCAGTTGATCAGTTTTTATTCAAACAAACGAGCATCACTGGTGCATTACAGCATTAATTATAAAGTTTCAACCTGCAAAACATTCATGTAAGACCGTTAAAATTAGAACATTAGCTAACATTCAATCATAAGCTCCAAACAAACTATTTAAAAATACTGGTCAATAGTTAGTTAAATTAAAACATTCGATTAATCAGGTTAAACATTCTTTTATTAATTTAAAACCTTTCTACAACATTTGAATATTAATTTGAAACAATCGGCATTTTAATTTAAACTTGACATTCTATAGAGACATTCATCTCGGGTTTCCAAATATGTCAATCAAACTCTTCTGTGCACGCCGTCGTGCTGTTTCTAGCATTTTGAACTTGTGCTTAGTGTGAGTGAGCCTGAAGCGAGCGAACGAGGCAGCTATCTAATCGGGAAAATGTCACATTGTAGGGGCTTTTGCGAAACGCAAGGAATTGTGGTAACGGTAAGATCAAAGACGCAAGGAATTGTAGTTATGCCCGAATGGAAAAATCAAGATGCGCTGTTTTCCATGTGCTCTCCTTGATCGATGAAAGTAAGGATGGGAGCTATCGGGAAAAACAGGAACATCAATCCAGAATATCCAACAAAACACTCTTGTGGAGTCTCAACTAATACTGACAGAAGTCATTTGGAAAATTACAGAAACGAAGTAAGTAGGTCAAGGGCGCCCGCCGTGATAGAGAACCAAGTCAGTTAAAAAAAATTATCGTTTGCTTACTGTAAGTGTTAAAGCTCTCAAAAATAAAGCTATAGCCTTAACGTGAGTTCTCAACGATTTTGCGGTCTTGAATCGAAATGCTGACGCAAATCATTTAGCACAAGAGGCAGGTCTTGAGGTAGGCTCGATTTCCGCCGCCCTCTCGCGTCCAGTCTTTGTCAGGGAAGGAGTGCGGCTGGAAGTAGAGCCTAGTCTTGAGGTTAAAACATGAACCGCGGACTGCGAAGTGAACAGCAAATGTAACGGCAAGAGCAAGGTATCAGGTATCGTGAAGTTCAGTGGAACCTCTCCACATCGCCGGCCACCTTGAGGACAGAGGAAAATGGCTGTTTGAGAGATGGCCATCACAGGGAGGTAAAGGTGAAACTAGTTTTTTTTCGGCGAGTACAGCATTTTCGTTTGTTAAAATGCTTGTTGTAGCATATCAATACGCAACAAAATCAAAATATATTAATAAAACAGGAAACGAGCAGAAACGGAGAGCAAGGACACGCGATTGGGTCTTTTACAATAATTAAAGTGCTCTATGAGCAAACTGTCTCGTGAATTTGGCGGTGAATGATAATTACGCAAATACCGTAATCACTACAAATACACCCTTTCCAATGTGAAATTTTTATTGTACCTGAAGAAGGCTGGTTTGGCCGGCATTTTAAAAAACATTATCCTACGTTGTTTCGGTTTCTGCTTTTATATTCTTCATTTTCTTTGTGAAGCCGATTAGATCACTATTGATCCAACGTACGTATACTAGCAGGATCATCGTTCTGGTTGCTTGATTAAACATTTCATACTCATCATTCCTGTGTTTATGTCGTACATGTAGTGAGAACCAGGCGAAATGAGGGTAACGGGCAACCCATTTGTAATGCACGTCACAACTGAAAAGAGGTGATCGCAAATCTGTAATTACTGCTACTTCATAGCAACTTAGAGTTAAAACATCCACAAGAAGAAAAACGTAAGCTTGATAATTAATGATTAATGAATATCACCCGGAGAACAGCTCCAATATAGAAAGAACGGGGGTGCCTGTCGGAAATAGGTACCAAGATCCTGTTCTGTGGGCGTGGCTTGAAATTTTTTTCACCCCTAAGAAGTACTAATTCTAAAATAAAGCATCATTTGTCCCCTGTCAGATGTTTTCCGCAAAAGTTCCCACTGCGGACCTTTTGGGGTTGAACTGCCTAACAGGTACCAAAACAGCTTTTTTCACCCCTAAAAGGTACAACGAGCACCCCTGTCCTTTTTATATGGGAGTCTCCCAGGGGGGATATCCCCCCTGGGCTGTTATCACCAGGTGCTTTCACTGATCTAGTCTCAAGTCTGCTGGACATTCTGTTCTCAACCTTTTCAAACCACTTCCTCCCCTGTCTTATTGTCTCTCCTCCCTTTGTTTTAGGGCGGTTTTCAGTTAAGTGTCAAAAGTAATCAGGTATCACTTTGGTTTTTGTTTTGGTTTTTTACTACGGTTTGAGATCAATTGAAAACCGCTCTATCACGCTGTTATTTCGATTTTTTAGCGGTTCATTGCCCTCACCTTTGATGGGAATACCATTTGTTATTATTGTTAATGTAGTTTTGCAATGGATTGTTGTATATTAAAGCAGCTATGAGCTCTTCGCTCATAGCCAAAATTTCTCTAGATGTCTACTCTTAATTATTTTGTCCCATCAAACTGAGCTACTGCTGACGACAACTATCCACTTTTCGGTTGTATTAGTATGTGTAATCAAATGGTTTTCTCGTGAAATTAGGAAATAATTTCACTTGCGTTTTGTCAAAATTCTGATAATTTCCCGAGCCTAAAGCTAAGGCTCGGGAAATTATCAGAATTTTGACAAAACGCAAGTGAAATTATTTCCTAATTTCACGAGAAAACCATTTGATTACCTTTTAATATCGTGGGTGACAAATTACGCTCACAACCGTAACTTTTTTACTGGCTTATTCTATCGCCAGAAAACCGAGAACATTAGGAAGAATATAGTTTTAGTTTAAAGCACACATTATTGCTAAAGTTCGTAATTTTCTGAGTTTCTTCTCAAAAAAGACCTTTCGAATTCTTCGTGCTTGTTCATAATGTTTCAAAATTAAGGCAACTGTCAAACCTTTCTTAAATGATTGGTTCTAATTCGTCATGAACTGATGAATGAAATGACAACGGCGCTCGTTGAAATGAGCTGAAACTAAAATTTTGCACGAGGCCATATAAAGTTTTGACAGTTTGTTTTGAAGTAAAATTATCACTAAAAATTTACTTTATGGTCTAAGAAAACTTGCCTGAATGAAAGTCAAGCGAAAATGCACAAAGTTGAAAAACCTTCAGAGCTGGCAAGGAGCATGGTTGGGGACAAATTATACATCGCAGCTTGTTGTGCACGAAGCGTTAGCCTATGGGGCGCCGTTTGTAAATTTATTATTTAGACCGAATTTATGCCATTTTCCCCTTATTTATAAATAATTGGAAATGCCACAAAATTTGTTTATAAATAAGACACAAGAACTTGTCCGTTGATATGTAAATAATTTTTTTAGGTACGTCCTGATTTATAAATAATCTTTTACCATAGAGTTATTATATATAAATAACAAACTAAACAACTTCAATTATTTATAAATCAGGTCATCTCTAAAATAGTTATTTACATATCATAAAGTTTGTAAATCCCATTATTTATAAATAAACTACTTCGCCGGGAGTGTAAATTAATTATTTATAGATAATGAACTTCACTAAGTGTGTAAATTCATTATTTAGAAATAATGAATTTCACCTCGCCAAGTGTAAATTTATTATTTATAAATAATGAACTTCACTGAGTGTGTAAATTCATTATTTAGAAATAATAAATGTCACCTCGCCGAGTGTAAATTTATTATTTAGAAATAATGAACTTCACTGAGTGTGTAAATTCATTATTTAGAAATAATGAAGTTTCACCTCGCCGAGTGTAAATTTATTATTTAGAAATAATGAATTTAACCGTGTGTGTAAATTCACTATTTACAAATAATGAAGTTTCATCTCGCCGAGTGTAAATTTATTACTTCTAAATAATGAACTTCACTGAGTATGTAAATTCATTATTTAGAAATAGAAACAGCCTCCGAAATCGATCGGGCAAGAGACGCTGGGTCAGCCATTCATACTTTCATTATTTCTAAATAATGAATTTACATACTCAATGAAGTTCATTATTTCTAAGTAATAAATTTACCCTCGGCAAGATGAAACTTCATTATCTCTAAACAATGAATTTCTAAATAATGAATTTACACACACGGTTAAATTCATTATTTCTAAATAATAAATTTACAGTCGGCGAGATGAAACTTCATTATTTCTAAATAATGAAATTACACACTCAGAGAAGTTCATTATTTATAAATAGTAAATTTACAGTCGGTGAGGTGAAATTCATTATTTCTAAATAATGAATTTACACACTCAGTGAAGTTCATTATTTATAAATAATAAATTTACACTCGGCGAGGTGAAATTCATTATTTGTAAATAATGAATTTACACACTCTGTAAAGTTCATTATTTATAAATAATAAATTTACACTCGGCGAGGTGAAATTTATTATTTCTAAACAATGAATTTACACTCCCGGCGAAGTAATTTATTTATAAATAATGGGATTTACAAACTTTATGATATGTAAATAACTATTTTAGAGATGTCCTGATTTATAAATAATTGAAGTTGTTTAGTTTGTTATTTATATATAATAACTCTATGGTAAAAGATTATTTATAAATCAGGACGTACCTAAAATAATTATTTACATATCAACGGACAAGTTCTTGTGTCTTATTTATGAACAAATTTTGTGGCATTTCCAATTATTTATAAATAAGGGGGAAATGGCATAAATTCGGTCTAAATAATAAATTTACAAACGGCGCCCCATATTAGCCTGCCCGGCATGTCCTTGGTGTATCACCACATTACAGTTGTGGAAATTGTAAACGTGGCCACTGAGTTTGGAACTCCCTTGGCCTTCAGCTTTCTGACCACCGTTTTCCAGACTGAGTGGTTAGATAATCAGTTTTAGGGACCCAGGTTCGTAATCGGTTCCGTCTTGTTTACACACGAAGGCGTAAAACCGCTCGAGTACTTCAGTCATCCAACTGCTCAGGAAGATTCATCTCTAGGTTTCTCTCAAGTCTATTTTCGTCTCACCACTTCTCAAAAACCCTCACCCAGTTAATTGTGCTCTTTCACGTATTTAATTTTTCTGCCGCTTCTTTTAATTCCGTATCTTCTTCAATGGTCACCGTCTTAAATCTCGACGCCATCTTAAAACTGATCGAGATACAAGAAATATGGCCATAGTAATTTTATAATTTTAAATGTGAAATTATGAATTAACGCTGAAATTTCGCGCCAAAATTAAGGAGTAATTTGTCACCCATGATATTAATATAATTATTACATCAACCGTCGAACATTTGCAACTGAAGGTGACATAGAAATGTCGAAACATATTTTGTAAAATGAAAAATGTTGTTTCCTTTTTGAAAATTATTAGAGCGGTTTTCATTTGAGTGACATAAAACCAAAACCAGAAGTAGTCTCTCTAGATCTAGCCAATCACAAAAGACACAGACAATCCAATCAACCCGTAGCTGACGCGAAAACGAGTGCGAACGAATCCCGATTGGTTTTGGTTTTACTTCTAATTGGATAAAAAGTGGAGCGAGTTTCGTGAGGTAATTGTGTAGCGAAATTGCATGATGTAAAGCCAATAACTTTTCAGCGCTCAAATGAAAACCGCTCAAATGGAATCTAGTTTGATGACGCAAATGAAGGTTTCTGGAATGTTTTACACTGGTATAGCATAGAGACTGTCAAGCCTGTTGAACCCTTGCTATCTCTTCGACACTTTCCAACAAAACCGAAAAGCTATCGGGCGCTAGGATGTCGTTGAACTTCTCAGATTGTACTAGAAAGCGGTTTATCAGCTGTAATCGGAAGATCACAAATTCTTCAGTTCCTGTATTCTAACCATATTTCAATCTTCTCGAAAGTTCTGAAAGAGAATTAAGTCTAACTGCTGCGTCCGCCACTGAGAGGCCCCGATGTTAACTTGTTCCTCGCTTAGCATCAACTGGATGTTTATTACGAGGTGTGAGAAGGGGTAAGGCGGTAAAGGATATGGAGGTTGGTGCAGGACATTTTTGATCAAGTTTTAAAGAAATAAAGTTCACTTCTTTTTGAGTAGGTCACACGCGTAACGAAAACAGGAACTTTTCACTTGCAAGTGCCATCGTGACACATTTGAAAAGAGGTCAGGAAAAGTAAAACATACGTGAAGAAAATAGATAGCAAGTGGAATGCCGTTGATCAGTATCACATTCTGTTTGAATCCTTTGTTCTTAATAAGAGATGGGCGCATCACTCCGGTCGAAGTGTTAGTCGACAAGGAGCGACGAAGGGTTGCAGTGGTATTTGGCCCCAACGGGGCCAGAACGAGGTGTCACCAGGAAGGAAAAGGAAACAAAGTTCTTGGCGACGTGGGGCCAAATACCTACAGTCTTCATTGGAGCTTCACCCGAAGATGTGGGGAGTTGAAGGGCGGGTCGTGATTTGCCTTTTGCTGGTCAAACTTGAGAAAGACGCTTTCCTAATGTCACAAACATTTTCTCTTAGGAACCAATTAGGAAGTGCATAATCCCTAGGGTGTTACGTGGGTAAAATTGACCGTATTTGGAATAATAAATACATGGAATTCCAAGTAACTTTCAATAGCAGGTAAAGGCATTTGTAAACATGGCGGCCTTTCGAGGCCTTGTAGCGACCATTCTACTCTTCAGAATACTATAGCTGGAAATAAAACGCGTCAATTGGACGAAGAAGACACGCAGATATTTCGTCAGAACAGGTAGGAGAAAACTTGATTTGGTTTGATTTACGAAAAAGCGGTCCCTCCTTTAAAATCAATAAATTACGTTGGTACCGGTGGGTCTGTCCTAAATGTCCAGTTGACGTTAAGTTGGAGATAAGTGATTATGTCGTCGTCGGGCCAAAGAAATAACGAGACTCACAAGGATTTGCCTCGGGTCTTGGATTAACGCGACGGATTGGTTCAAGGTGAAAATTAAGGGTTCTATGAATAGCTGTTGTGTTCGTTATCAGCGGTTTGATATACAAACGGGTTGACCTGATAGGGTCAATTCTGTTTTGTATTGGCCCTTTTGCCTCATTTGTGTGCTGCATTTACAACAGAAATCGGACCACAGACTCAACTGCAATAACGGCTATTCAGAAGTTCGATTAACTCAGTATGCCTAAGAAATCAAGTGGGTGGGTCGTTCTTGCTGGCTGATTATTAAAGTTTATTTGATTGCTTTTAATTTCTCCGGAAACACTCTCTCCCTCAGTGAAGATGCAGATACGTCCCTGGAACGAAACCACGCCCATCCGCCTAATCCCTCTCTCCTATTGAAGGCTATGGCCCCAGCAGTGTGCCTAGTGTGTGTATGCAATTTAGGGCTATGTGTCTGCTGCCTGGCAAATGTTGAAGAGAACATGTGCTGGAAAGTGGGAGTTGATACATCTCTGCTTTGATAAATGAATAGATATAAATTTGCCAACAACTAGACATTCAGTTGTTTTAAAAGTGCTCATTTGTTGGTTGTTTTATAGCCATGATGGTCCAAGATAAATTCTCCCAAATGAGCTCGGGGAGTGACCCTGTTTAAATAGTAACTAGAATCGAAAGTCAAATGCAGATTTCGCTGCATTTAGAGTTATAAAACCGATATTCACACGGTTAGTCAGACTGGACCAAGGAGATGGAACAACAAAGTGAATTGAGGTGAGATGGGTACGCCTGGAAAAAAGATCACCTCGCTGAAAAACATCTGCAGGAGAAAAACTCGAAGGAGTTCCAGTTTAAATTAATCCATAAGAATTATAGTCACCAAAAAAGAGCTTTATTGATATGGTATAAAACGGAAGACGAATGCCTCTACTGTGGTGAGAAAGAATCAATTGACATCTTTGTAAAGACCTTTGCAAACAACAACATAATTGACTGGCTTACTGCTACTAACAAGTCAAAAGGTACTCCAACAATTAAAGAAAAACTATTCAGTTGGTATCATATCTGGCCCATAAATGAAAAAAAAAACACAGTCAAATCTCTTCATAACAGCCACCTTGCAGACAGAGGAAAGTAACTGTTGTAGAGAGGTGGCCGTTGTGGGGTGGTTAGCCTGTTCCAGTCTCTCGGTCAGTGGGGACGATCGAAAAAGCGGGCGGGTGGGGTCTGCGAGAGACAAGGAAAGGTATCCCGCCCTCTCCTTTTCTCTCCCGGATGCCACTCGTCGCTGGTCCCGCTCGTCACCCGCCCGCTTTTTCGATCGTCCTCATTGACCGAGAGCTTGGAACAGGTTATCAGGTGGTAGAAGTGTAATATGACACTTTTTTTTTCGCGGAGTTAAACATTTTTATCTTATGAAAATTGCTTAGTGTAGCATGAAAATATGCTACACAATCAAAATCCTGATACATCAATAAAACAGAAACCAAACAGAAACAGAGACAAACGACACGCGGTTCGGATCAAGTTTTGTGTCTCAATGAATGGACCGTCCACCTGGATAAAACTGAAAAGCGCCCGTTCTTGACAGATGGCCGTTGTAGAGAGATGGCCGTTAGTGAAGGTTCGACTGTATCGAAGATATATATGTTATTGGTCGGCTGTGAGGTCCGTATAATGAAAACCGGTGACCAAGGTCTTGAAAATGCAGGCCTCGGGCAGCATTTTGTCCATGTTCATTTTTATACTTTTATAAAGTAATTTATTCATGACTATTTTTTACATTGTGGCTGAACAGCCGCGGTGGGGGAACTTCAATAAATGTATGTTCTCAGAGGCGGACCCAGACCTTGAGCTAAAGGAGAAGGGCGGGGGTGGCGGTTTTGTCTTGCTTGCCCAGCCGGCTTTCTTCCTTCTGTGATTTTTTCTTTTTTTTACGCAAAATAATGGGGGGGGGGGGGCGGCCTCCCGGACCCCTCCCCTAGATCCGCCGCTGTTTTGTTTTTGACTGGTTCGGGACCAGGTGAATGAAATGGCTGTTTGATTTCAGTTGTCAACTTTTGGAAACCGCAAACAATTATTTAGAAGCCTTTAGAAACTTTATCAGGTGCAAAAAATGTTTGTCATATTTGGTTAGCAGGTTGAACAGGCTTTGCATTGCGGCAGTATTGCAGTTCCAGCTTCGTCCAGCCTTTAGTTTATTCTGATTGTCACTTCCGTACCAGTCTGAACTCCTCTTACCGCCAAACCTTGTCCAGTCAGACTTGTATATACTAAGCACGCCAAACCCGTCAAGTTGCCAGAAGCCTCTGTGATCCTCAGACGAGCTGTTACAATCTAAGCGACCAACGACAGGAAAATAGGCAATTCGTCCCTCAATGGTGTTCTGAAAGATTACTAAGAAACAGATAACGCGCAAAGTTGAGCGTGTAGTAGTGGTACAAAAAGCTTACGTGCTGAAGGGCAAAAGCGAAAACTATGTAAAACGATGTTTTAACTTTTATACATAAGCATTTTGCGCTTTGTTAACGATTTCGTCTGTAAAGCTATTGCAGATCCGGTCATAGGCGTTCGAGCACCTTCGGGCTTAAAGGGTAGGGAGGAGGAGTGACGTTTTTGCCCAAATAAAATTACACAATGCCTGAAGGTGTGAGCGTTGAAATCGTGATACAAACGCATTCAGATTGTAATAAAAGCAAAAACATTCATTACTCTCACGCCTCGTGAAACTGTTATAATTCCAAAACTAGTTGCTTTGAAACCTTAAATTAAAACCGGTAATTAAAACCGATAAAAGAAAAACGTTTTTCCTCAGTTCCTCGCACGGCGAAAACATCAAGAGGAGAAATTTTAAAACAGCTCTTTGGATCACCGAAAACACTGACAGGTCACCATTCCTTCCAAATATATCTGGGGACTAAAGAATACTAACACTGATTACACCACTGGCTGTGCATTATCAAACCAGCAAACCCGGACTCAATCGGCGCTTGTCTGAGAAACTCTGTATCCTAACTGCTAACAAATCCGCCCGTCTCAGAGAGAGTTTTTAATTAATCCCTAAATGCCAATCAGAAGCGGGATTGTTCCAAGCGCCCTATGTTACCGTCATCAGCATCCATATGTACAAGCCAATTTCAGTCCTACACTTATCCCCAGCAGTTTTTCGTTACACTGTAGATATGATGTTAGATGCTTGAGCTGCTAAGGTCTGCGTTCACCCTGAGGACCCTGGTGGAGAACATAGGTTTTTGCAGGCGCCTCCTCCTTCATCCCCAGCGAAAGTACATAAGCAGATAGCCAGGAACCTCTTTTCACAAATTAATTTTTTTCTGCTGCACAGAAATCATCGACCATGCAGGGATTTCATTGACATTTTCAGCTGGAGGGCAATTTGTTTTCACAGGGGCGGGGGGGGGGGGGGGGACAAAACTTTTTAAACTGTACTTTGTTATAAAAAAAACTTCCCTTTAGAAGGTCAAACCAGGTGGGCAAAATCTTCCTTACAGCTGGTCAATTTGCCTGGTGCCCGGCCCTTAATGAAACCCCCTGAGTCCACGCCCTCTCTTGTTTAGTTGCCACTCCATTAAAAACTACGAGCAATCTCTGATTAGATCAGTCGAACACTGGGCCGTGAAAACCGAGAACACGTGACTTGAGCAAACGTGATATGAGCAAGTGAAGTTGAAGAAACAGGACGCAACTTTTGGTTCCCACCCCCCCCCCCCCTCTCTCTCTCTCTCTCTTTTTCTGGTGGGCCGTGCTTTCGTGCCCTCTTAGGTCGCGCATTCGAACTTCGCTAACATTGCTCAAGACTCTTACAGAAACTGCTTACAACCTAATTACATTTACACTTTACGTTACCTTTCTGACGCTGTTCACAATGTCTACGGGCACATCGATGTGAAGATCATACAGAAACAGTATATCATGCTCGCTTGGAACACGAGCGACAGCCTCGTTTAGCGCGAGTGTCTTATAGAATTTACCCTTCAAACTAACAATGGTGTGTCTGCTGCGGAACAGAGAAGTGTTAAAAGCTTTGGTCATTTCGATATCCTGACTTTCAAAGTCGGCCACAACGACGTGCGTGGAAGTTCATATCACCGGTTAATATGCTGGCAACAGTGAGTTCATTGATAAAATGATAGACCCACCGTCCCTGGTCTTTGACAGGAAGTATGAAGTACACCATGGCTTTGCTGTTCCAGTTGATTCCTCCAGGAAAACACAACTTGTCACTTCCCTTTTTCTGATAGACGTGTTCTGACAAACGAAATGATTGGTTGCTGTGCTGTAAACCAACTTCCACGTCGACAGAGAAAGGGTCGCCATTAACAGGATCAGACTTTTGCGTAACTCTGTAGATTCTCCTTAAAAAGAAGTCCCTGGACAGGAAACGAGACAAATTAGGATGAAATCTGATATGACATCGAGCAATGTCAGTTTTTAGAGGACCAAAATCATATACCAGAATAATATTAAGTATATTAAAATCCTTTTTGCATTCAATCTAAAAGTTAAAGATATAAATAATTACCTGAAATAACACCGAAAACAATTTCCCATAGAAACTCGAAAAAAAAAATTTAAAGTTCACAGAAATTGTTTAACCACCGGTAAAATTTCATCACCAGTGTCATTTCACCAGTTCTATCAAGTGTTTCATATGAACTTCAAAATTTGGTTTCGATATTTCAAAGGTGTTGTTAGAAATGATTTCGTTTGAGAAGATATTTAAAACAGTCACAGACCCGGTTTGCAATTTGCAACACGATACTAATAATCTTGGAACAACGTTTTTGTCCACTTGTTACTCGAACTTCAGGTGGATTCCTTCTTAAGTCTAATTACTCTCTCAGTCAGTCAATCGGTGGAGTCGGTCGGCTTGTCGGTAGGTCGGTCGGTCTTTTTAGTCAAGCCGAGCAAGCAAGGTCGGGGAGGTATGCTAACTGGTAGGCAAGCAGGCAGGCAAAGCAAGTAGAAGTCGATCTGTAAAAGTCAAACATCAAGTTCTTAATAAAACAGTTCGTTTCTCAGGCACTTCCACGTTTCCAGCATCCGCTTTTTGGAAAATTGCTGCTTCAGCGCTTTCAGTGATATGGAATACATTTTGGAGTGGAAAATCGCTGAATTGGGTTGTTTCTGGCATAGGAGTGAGTATTGTTTCAAGAAAATAGCAAGAAAACACAGGGATAATTGGCCAAAATTAAAAAAAACAACTGTGAATATTTCGTATCCTCAAGTTTTCTTAATATCTTAATATTTCTAGATATCTCGGAAACTTTTAAATATCTCAAAAATATCCCGATACTATTTGTGAAAAACCTAAGCTGAATCAGCGGGGAAGACGAAAACAATGATAAACTGGTATCAACCTTTCGAGGTATTCAGTAGAGTAATGTATAGCGGCAATTTTAGAGAATGTTTTTCAGCAATTTGCCGACAATAAAATACAGCACAAGCCTTCATTGTAAAACTTTTTTGGCGCTAAAAGCCATTAAAATGCTTTCGGCGTGGAAAACTTGTGCTTGAGAGTTTTAACAAATGTCTGTTTTTAGTGATATCTTACATACTAAATCGTACTGTTCCCAAAACATTACAGATAAAAGCTTTACTGAGCGTTGCAAAAGGAAGTTTTATCAAAATATAGGTGGCCCCTGATAGTTTTTTTCAGTTTTGCTTAATAGTTGAGCCCTGACTGACAGTCGCGTGAAGGAGGAACGACTGCATGGTGCACAAATGTAAGCTCCAAACTAAGAATAAAGCGCTAAAGCCAAGATCCGACTCAGGATCCGAGCCAGGATTCGAGCCAGGATCCGAGCTAGGATCCGAGCTAGGATCCGAGCCAGGATCCGAGCCAGGATTCGAGCCAGCATTCGAGCTAGGATCCGAGCTAAGATCCAAGCCAGGATCCACCCTTTGCGCGCCTTTAGCCGGTTTTTCCCCGCCATTTTGATCACGTGATCTGCCTCTTCCTTTATGCCAAGATTGAGGAATGAAGAGGTGACGTTTGCAAAGTTTGAATGGCCCTTCTGTGACGCGACCACAAAAGCGACCTGGGGAGTCCGTGCCGGTCTGTCTTTACCTTTATTCTCCAATTCACGCACTTCGCCTAGTGCTACCCACCACGGGTAAAAAATGGTTTCATCAAGGGTAAAGCAATAAGATTACTTAGAACTAACTCTTCCAAAAAAGCATTTGAAAAGAGCCTTTTGGAATTCAAACAACGCCTCAAAGCAAGAGGGTACCCAGAAAACATCATAGAAAGGCCTCTGTCAGGGGTAAACTTTGCCTCTAGACAATCGGCACTTACACAGAAGCTGAAATGTCATGAACGGAAATTGCCTAAAGCTTCAAACAGGCACTATTGAAAATGTGCGGTTTGTTTTCAGTTATTCGGAAAACCGATCCAAATTCAAGTTTAATTCACTTTTAGGAATCGCTTTTACCGACAGCAATTTTTGTTTGTTGGCAGTTCGATATTTAGGCGAACTGAGCAATTTAAAGTTATTTGTTTGTCCAAAAAAATATTGATATGTCGCTGCACGTTTTTCCATTTCTTAAGTCATAATCTTATTTATATAATCACTTTAAACAACCTTCAATGGGTTTTTTGACATTAATACGTTCGTAAATTTAACGGTTCTGAGAAAATCTTAACGATGGTCGTTGCAAAATAGCCATGTGTTAAACGAATCAGCTTAAAAATAGCTCACAGAACATCGTCTCGCAATCGGAATCCCATCTAATGCATGCCTTAGTCAACAGAAAGTGTGAAGATAGCTACAAATAACTACAAATAAACAGCTCAGCTGACGGGCAGATTGTCTAGCCTTGTTTTCCTTGTGAATCCCGTACAATATCGCGAGATTGTTGTTGCTTTAACAATGATAATTTCAAAACTTTTACTTACTTGGCAGTTTTCTCGTAAAGTGCGGCCATCATCTTGTCCACCCCCGATTGCACTATTTCTCTATCAGCGACTCTGTTACTCCAGGACCACACATTTCCTTTGCTTCCCATAAAAGTATCATCTTGTGGAAACACGCTGTATGGATCAACTAGGTAAAGCCAATTGTATTTGGCGATCTTGTCTTTGGGAACAAAGCTAGACTTGTACGCGCATTGTGGACGATAATCTGCTTCGCTAATCAAAGGAAGAGCGAAAAAGTTCGAGTCTTCTTCCCACGCTGTCTGTGAGATTGCAAGACGCTTAGCAAGTAGTTGGTTCATGGCATCCTGTTTTGGGGAAAGGGAACACGACGATAGGTATTCAGAGCTGATCAGTTTAAAATCTGTGACACCAGGATTTGACCAAAAACCTTGCACAAATCCGTCACCTTCGCCTTGTTTATGAACGACTTCGATGTAATATCGACCTCCGTTGCGAAGCGCTATATCCCTCGAAATTTGACTAGGATATTTATTTATCTCGTTCTTTGTCGTCCAACCTGCAGCCCCATCGACAAACACACTGGCAATTAGCTGTTTTTCTTCAGGATTTTCGCTTGGACTAAGCCACAACTCTGATGAATCATCGGAGGCTATCGCAAAGCGATATGATCCACTCCTCGCTGGGTTTAGGAAACCAGCTATCGTTTGACCGTATTCCGCTTGGTCGTCGACTATGCTAAACTCCGAAATATCAGGAATCAGCTTTTCGTTAGGGTAACTAGGATAAAATGACGAGTTTTGCAACACTATCACTTCGCCACCGCACAAATCTCGCCAGATGGAAACCGTTAGCCGATCTTTCATTCCTTCTTGTTGACAGGGAACGATGGATTTTGGTTCCTTTACAACGACATCCCCACCTGGGCCGGGTTGTTCGAAAGCCGGTTAACGCTAACCCAGGATTAAAAGTTAACCGAGGTAACAATTTTTCTTCTACAGAAATGTTTTTCACTGCTTATGTTTTGTGTAGTTTGTGATCACTGAAGCTCAAAACTGAAGGACAAACAATACAAAAAAAAAAAATGGTCACCGAAAATGTACAAAAATGAAATCAAAATTCTCGCTAATCCTGGGTTAGCTTAATCAGGCTTTGAACAACCCGGCCCTGTATCACTTTTCACTGTTATTTGAACTTCCCTTATATCGCTGGTTTTTTGTACCTCATCGGGTACGACACTGTTCTTCTTGAATAAAACAAGGGTAACATAGAAGATTGAACAACAAGACAGCATTATAAGCAGAAGCTTGAACAGTCTCCGGTATCTTCCTGATCGTAGAGCAATGGCGAAAATAAAACGGATATGCAGGCTCGAACTGAACCGGGTCAGTTTTGTTTACAACTGATTTACGACACTTTTGTTTTTCTAGTGTGGGAACCTATTTATCCTTCTCTTATTACCTCGTCTTCCTTGAGAGAACTGAGTGATAAATCGCAAAAGGTCAACTTGTTTCACGCATTACAGGGATGTGAATCAGAGCGTAAATTCTTGGCGCGAAAAACTTGATTGACATTTCTCATTTTCCATGTGCTCCGGGCCGCCCCGCGCGCGATCGACGCGTAAAGCAGACGTGATTCCCACAAAAACGTTTCCGAATGGAAAGCCCTGTCCCCTAACAAAGAAAATTATTTGTGTACAGTGCAGGGATGTAGTCAGATATCGACAAACCCGTTCCGTTTAATAACATCTCCTGAGACAACCGTCTTTCAACCGATAAAGTCGATAAAGATTTAATTTGTTGTAATCCAGAGCGAAATTGACGTCATTTTTTCATGCGTCTGTCCCGTTATTGACCATGAACTTTGTAGCTGTAGACTACCTTGACAATGTTATGACGAAATTCATTGTCAATAACAGGACAGACGCATGAAAAACTGAAGTCAATTAATTATTATTATTTTTTAATTTATAGGAACAGATTGTCAAATTGTCCGCTCTCGCTCGTTGACACATCGCATAAATTATAAAATCTTGTGTCTGTCCGCTTATCATGAACAATGAAAATTAGCCAATAAGCGCGCGAGAATTTCTGTATTTATTGTAACAAAGACCCTGTCAGTTCCAATCCCACCCATCCCCCTCGGGCATTTGACGTGCACTTGACAGGCTGTAGGTCCCACCATGGGGTATTTGCTCGCCAAGGGCTGCCCGGGGGTGAGGCATTTCACAATTAGGTCAAATCTAAAGAATTATAAATTGGTACTTTTCTAAAAAACACTTATGCACGGTTGAAATATCAAAAGGATAAACTCTGTGTAACGGACGTAGACGCAAATTCTTTTTCTGAGATTCAACACATTGGATACTTGCTCGCGCCTCACCACCACCCCCATAAATTCATGTTGGTCTTCCATACGTGAAAAAATAGAGACGAGAAGGGAATGACGATTTTCCTGGGAAGGATTGTGAATTTGTGGCTCGTTGGTTAAGGTTTAATATAAAGCTTCTAGGGTAGGTTATTTGCATTTTTATGATAAATACTATGATACTAAAACAAACTGGAATAAGCCGAATAAGCCTTTTTTCACTGTGTTTTCTTTACCAACATCGACTTTGCGAGATTGTCTGGCTTTGTCTGTGCAGAAGCCGATGTGCAGTAAATTTTAGCATGTTTATATCAATTTCAATACGCTTTAAACAAAAAAAGTTGAGTACATGAGAAACAGTGGAAATCAATCTTTATTACGCTATTATACCATGTTATGTTAGTGGTCATGGGTACACTGCAAAATCTGTTACCATATGTTACTATTAGTTACGAGAAAATACAATTTTGACGCTATCCCACGGTATCCCATTTGAACTTTTCTCACAGCCCCACCCGGATGATGGACCAGCTGCCCCACGGTGGGGCATTTGCAACCTTGTGGAAACAAACTTTCAAATGCCCGTCAAATGCCCTGGGAGGGGAGGTGGGTGTGGATGGGTGGACTTGAAAAGTTGAAATTGACAGAGTTGAGCCGAGAGGAATATTCAAATTAACTAAAGAAAATGGAGTCAGTCGAGGAGAGCTTTAATTCTATAAAGCTCTCTCACAGTAAATCACGGGGAGAAGTCGCAACGAACGGCGGAGAGAAAAAAACACTGTTCTCAAACGTCATTCATGGACGACTGCTTCTAACGAGGTAAAACGCCGATGCAAATTTGTTGCGATGCCTCAAGTTCTTTGCTCAGAAGAAATTTGGTCATTCATTGAATCAGCTAAAAAGGCAAAATTACACAAACTGTACGAAGGGCTCTCTTCTTCTTTGAAATTGAGGTCCAAACTTGACCTAGTCGGTACGGATCACGTGAGGAGCTCAAAACACAGACTCCCAATCCCTTCTGTGACTAAACAAACACGTATTGGCTGCATGAATAGCCTTCCGCTGCTTTTCTCTGTCCTTCTTTCAAACAGTGGGGATTAAGTTTGGATAGACCATATTTAATTGCCTCCTTAAAATTCATATCCTTGAGTTTCCGAGAACAAAAGCTAATAGACGATAGCCCCTTCTCTAGCTCTCCCCAACTCTGAGGGTTATTTGTTTTCCGATTTAATACCTGCATTTTAGATCTTGTATTTTTATTTATATAGTTACAGTATGCTCAGAGATGGTTTCGACCTTCGTCGTGCGCTAGTTTTCCGGTGTTAAACTACCTAATAATAAAAACTTGTAACGAAACACTGTTGGTACCAACCCGAAAACTGACTTTGTTCTAAATTCTTAGAGATTATGCCGCAAACGAATAAGCTAGTGTCAATAAGTCTTTACAGTGTATTAAACAAATTTACAATTTTTTTATGAATGATGAGAAATGATAAGTGAACCTGTAGGAGTATGTTTTGGTATTTAGGGTATTTAGTGAATAAAATAAACAACATGAAAGACTTTAAGTCAACTGTTGTCTTTAATGAACCGCATTTTACGTTCAGATACAATATTGGCCCGCTTAGCCATTACATTCCAACACTACGCCTGATATTTCAAATAAAATAAACTCCAGCTTTTAAGATTATTGCCTTGCGTTACTACAACGATGTGTTCACCCGTCTTTTAAAAAATGACCCCTTAAATAGCACCTCTTTTTTTTTTTTTTGAGAACTCTATTTTTTGAGTGTGAAAAGTCAAGCAACTGGCGGTTCGACTTCTTCAATAATGATCCTGATAGCCTGATTCCAACTTGTCCATCCATCAGCACTAGGGCTGCTTATTCCATTGCCACAGTTTCCAATACTGAAGCCAACTTGCACTTTCCCAGCGGCAATCCCGCCACAGTAGCCCTCTATGTTAGTGGCACGGTGAATGTTAATGTCAATGCTTTGGTACAGCGCACCATCAATAGGGGCGGGGTCCTTGCACTCGGCCTTGTTGAAAGTGAAGTACCATCTCTTACAGCAGTTTCTACACTTTCTTATCCGAATGTTACCCATGTAAACCACACGCAGGTATGAATCACTCCTCGACTTGACAAAGACGCACTCCTGAAACCGAACAAAACAAATCACGAATTTAAGGTAAATGTGTTAGGGATATGCACCCTAGTTTCATCATATTCGGAAGTGCGTGTTGTTGATGAAAGGGCCACAGACGGATTTTTCAACTAGAGTCTGTAACTTATTTTCCATTAATTTGAAAGAAGAACTACATTAATAATTTCTTTTCATAGAAAGGCCATTCATAGCTATTTTTAACGAGCTACAATGAAGTGGAACATTTGATTGTAAATGCGACTTGAGTTTTTACTCCGCTTAGTATAATTTCACGAGAATTTCACTACAGACTTGAAGATAAGTATTCAAAGGAAATATTTTTAAATATTTCCTGCAATAAGAATTAAAATTCTTATTGTCATATTTTTAGTACAGAAGACCATTAGTGCTTCAGTTAATATAACTTCAAGTACGGTGTAACTCTCGTGAAAGAAAGCTTATTATCATTATTATTAGCATTATCACTATCACTATCACTATCACTATCATTGTTGTAATTACTATCATTCTCTCACTGTAATTCTCAGTTTTCATAATGTAGTATTCTTACATGTACTTGGCCATTGTCTCTGTCATCCTGTCTTTCATTATATTGCCAAGCACACTGTTTCCATCGCCGAGAAAAACCGGGATATCCCACGGAAGCCAAAGTTCCTGGTGTTCCTAGAGTTCCCGGTATTCCGGGAGTTCCTGGAGTACCAGGAGTGCCCGGAATCCCGGGTTGGCCAGGCGGACCTTGAGGAGGGCAATACTATGCATGGAAAAAATTATAAGAAAAGTACCGAAGAGATGATAACAAATCTTTGTATAAATCAGTTCGCAAATGGCTGCTGAAAATGAAATATTGAAATATAGATGGTCCACATGAGTTTTGTCAACTGAGAACTGTTCCCTTATGTAGCCCAAACGTCTCAGCAGGCCGATTATTTTCGTAGCTTTTACCAGACCTTACCATGCTATACCTTGGAAATTACAGAGGACTTATTTGCAGGCATTTTCTTCCATTTAATTATATAATTCGGTCTATGATAATCAAGCTTGTTCAACTAACCAACAGTTCAATTATGCTTTCCTTATAATGTTAGCTTTTCGTGTCGTGGATGCAGTAAACTTCAGCTTTTTTGTTTATGCATTTTAGGGCCTAATGAGTTCAATGTTGTCAAAAAGTGTATTTAATATAGACAGCTGAGGAAGTTCGTTGAAGACTAAGGTGTCAGAATGTGTCGCGGTAACTCACTTGACATTTAGTCATTTTTGTTGTCAACATTCATCTACCATCCCCTTATAAATGCCAGTAGATTTTAACAAAAAGACAACTCTAACAACTAAGAGATGTAACATTTAATCAGAGTTATAACAGCAGGGGTGCGGCATATATTTTTGAATCATTATGAGCTGGTGGCAGGTAACTTTGATAAGATGATGGGAATATTATGGGATAAGTTCGGATTTACAGTATAGCACATATATGCTAATTTCTCCGAAAGCTATCTAAACTATAACTACAATAAAGTAATATATTAATATCTCTAAAGACCATCTAACCAAGATACACGTACGCACAGGTAATTATAAATCGATATTTAACTCGCAAAAATTACAACAAGAGTTGGTAAAAGACAGACTACTAAGTAATGCTTGAAATTATTCGAAAATGAAAGTCGATCTGATCTTTTCTGGAAAATCGCTCCATTTTTTGGGCAAAAAGTATCTAAAAGAATGCATCTCATATGATGTAGTGTAACTTAAATTTCCTCCAAGTCCTGAGGTCCGATAAGTACTTTGGCCTATCCTTAATATTTAGCAATGTTTACTCTATGCCGCCTTACCGACTGTCCATTGCAGTTACACGCAGTCAGGAAAACAAGCAAAGTGGATAGAAGATGTAGCTGAAATTGCATCATGACCATTTTACAACACAGGGAAAGCTTTAATTCGCACAAAGCTATCTCTCGGATCTGTTAAAGGAATCAGTGAATATCAGTAGATAAAATTATGGCGTTGATTTATATCATATCTTCATTAGTCTCCTTAAAAAAACGGTTTGTATTGCCATCCGAGATGCGAGTAGGGGAAGCCGTCGACTCGGAAATTTCCGCGAATACTTGGTAAATTCTAGAATTTTCGATCCCCACTAAACATGCCGCATCAACATTTAATTTCTCTCTCACAAACCAAGGGACTTGACAATATATTTTGATGTACCTCTACACTCTTAATTCTTAGACATTTTATTGGATGTAAGAGATGGAGAAATTAAACTGTTCTGCGCGCAGAAGTTGCACATGTAATATACCCATAACGACCCGAAACAATTGCCAAAAGTCAAAAGCAAAACCCAAAACTTGAACTAGAAAATTTCTCTCAGGCAGAAGAAGTGATTACCAAAAAAGACAGGTGATGTAGACAGTACTGTGCTGTTACGCATTTATACCGAAAGCCATCAGCCAATTATAAATTAGCGTGCGAAATTTTGTTACTAGCTAGCCTTCTGAGAAGACTGGGTACAAAACCGGGATCAATTCAAGGGAAAACTGACCACAATAATGATCGTATTCACAGAGAAATTTACTCACCTCAGCGAAATCGCTCGCAATTACACCTTGATTCTAACGTTGTACTCAGTCTTGTGCCGAGTGCCTCTGAAGATATTGTGTTTTTGTGTTCCGGTATTAAGTAGTGTGGATCAGCTATAGGCCGATTTTGGTAAACATTACGGAACACGAAAATCTCGTCCTCGAGACGTGTTTACGGGTTGTGCCTGCGGGTTGTGTTTATATTATTACCATGTTTACCGCGTCATTCATGGGCTCCATATATTTTTTCATGTATACACAGTTATCTTTATCGAATGGTGAGCATAGATAAGGAATCAATGATCCAAATATGCATTTTTTTGTGATCTTTTATGCCGCAACTTCGCGCGCTCGTTTGTGATGGCGATAGAATACTATTAAAAATGCACAGGGAGCCATAGCTTCGATCCGTACGTTTCGAAAATTTGATAGGTTCCTTACATCCGTTAGTCCTCTTATAATTATACAAAGAAAGTTCTTTTCCCTGATTGGTGTGGCTGAATTTGAAAAGTTTCGTCAGTATATCCATTGTAAATCCAAGTTTGTCGCAACCGATTAACCGCTTGGTTGCACTCAGTAAAACAAACAGACAAGCAATTCAAATCGTTTGTTTTATTCGTTAACAAATTTGAATAAAGCTAAACAGGCAGTACTGTATCCAACTTAGTTAGGAGAACTAGGGCGCCTTATTTATCGGCAGCAGGTTTCGTAACATTTAACAATGATTTAATCATTTAATCATTTAACAATGATCATGCTTGCAATTCACACGCCCCCGATAATACATGTACTCAGGATATTATAATTCGACCATTTAAAAATAACTGAATTTAAATGAAGCCGAGTGTAGTTTGAAGTAACCCAAGCTCAAACCTGGAGGATGAACAATAAAAACCTGAGAAAACTTCACCGAAAAAATTTAAAACTGAAGTCAAGATTTTTGCTAATCCTGGGTTAGCTTACTGACTTTGAACAGCCTGGGCCCGTTGTGAAGTGATATATATATGCACGTTTATGGACCGAGACGGAGTCGAGGTCCATAAACTCGCAAAAAAAATGAACGAGGCTAATATCAAGCCATCTTGACCGAACAAGCATGGTCAATAAAGGATTTCATATATGGCTTTCGGGGAAATTTTTTGCGGGACACGGCGGGTAGTCCCGAGCGGGCAAGATAGCCCCATCTTGCCCGCTGGGGAGCCAATCAGAGCGCGGGATTTGATTCACCTTGTCCGCTCACGCACGGAGCTAGCCACATAATAATTGTTATTTAAGTGTATATGACAGATATTTTTTTATTTGCTTGATGGAATTCTCATGAGATCATGATATGGAAATTGACAAAAAAATGGGTAGCAACAGTTCCCGAAAAAGATGTTATTATTATTATTTTATTACCTTATATAGGTCTCCATAACAATCATACTACTAAGCGTCTAAAACCTTGTGTAAATCGTTTCTACTCTTTTGTTAAAGTCAAAGTTATTTTTCAAAGCACCCAGCGCATCAAATCCTTCTTCCCATACAAGGACCGTCTCAACTGATCACAATTATCTAAAGTCATTTACAAAGCTAGTTGCTGGGACTGCAATGATTTTTACATTGGGAAAACGAGGTGAAGACTTCACGACCGGAAAACGGAACATTTCAAGGCCCTTTCGAAATATGACCACTATTCTGCTATTGCTGATCACGTTAAAACAACTGGTCACAACATCAAATGGGACCAATTTGACATTTTGGCGTCCGGCAAGACTGACTACCATTGTAAGGTTAAGGAGACCTTGTTTATTCAGGAGTTGCAACCAGCATTAAAAGCCAATGTCAGCAGTGAAAAGCTTTTACTTTATTAGGATCTATTAGGAAAGCTTTTCCATCGTGTCACTTTACAGACAGTTTCCGTTTGAAACGTCGTAAATTTCATCTGGAAATGTTTTCTGTCTAGGTTCCAGACCCCCATTGATACATTGTAAAAACTTTTAACGGTTATACTTTTGAAATGTATGTTGCCTAAAATATGAAACGTCAAGTTCATAAAATGCATGGTTTTAAAATGTTTATCACCGCTGCTTGTGTGATATTCTTAATCAAAATGGGTATCGTTTTTTATTCTCCTCGTGTTAGCCATTTTCGATTGGGTCAGGAACCGCGAGGGGTTAGAACCTGGGAATAGTCAGGTTGTGACGTCAAGACAAGAACGTAGGTCGACATATCTTTCACAAATGTTTACAATTTTTGAACCAAAATTGAATGAAGCTTGATTGCCTAATTCTTAGTATATTTCGCTTCTTTTTTCGTTTTCTAAATTGTTTAGCTCGAAAAATGGACTTGACTGCTCAAGCTTAGGTGACGGACCAGACAACAGTAGTTTGTACAGCAGTGTTTAAGGCGCTACTGTACACGACTATGAATCGAACCGAATTTCAAAAAATTTCACCTTGGCAAACACCATCCAACACAGCTATAATCTGTGAGGATTTGAACATTATCTTTTCATTCCAACTGACCAAATACGGAAGCCAGGGTACAAAAGCCATCAAAAAGGGCTTTGCTTACAGAGGAGCTGTCTTGATGTGAAATAAATTATCACGCGAATCTAAGCAGGCCACATGGTCACTAGTTCATCCTCCTTCTGTGTGATGGTTATATCAAATAAGATTTTGTTAATCATAGTTTTCTTGTTACTATGCACGGCTCCGAAATACAGCACAGTAAGTGAAATGGACACTGTGGGTAAATAAAGATTTATTTAGTATTACAAGACAGGCTCATATCATTTATATTCAGATATGTCGGCACTAATGGTCTCTATAGACGCATGCAAATTTTACCTTGAAGTCATACTGTTCTTTCAAGAAGTTGTTACGGTGACTCTACCTGGGGTGTGTCATCGACATTTTCTCAAAACTTGGGTTAATCTTAGCCCCAGTGTTCTCAGAAAAGATTCTTACAAGAAAATAAGAGTGCATAAAACCTACACTTGTTCTCAATCACCGAATGCGTAGTATGTTACATCATAGGGAACTGGAATAAGATCATTTTGTCCTTGTCTCTTACAATTTTAGAAATACAAGTAGAAGCTTTGACGAAAGGCGGGTCGCTAAGGCGTGCTTTTCAGAAACCAGTCACAATACCGATTGCATGTTGCCTTTCACGAATTCGTTTAGATCCCTTCTCAAACTATACATGATTTTCATTTGCTTTATTAAAATACCCCACAGAAACTTGTCTTTTTTTCTTAGAGTTTTAGCCCGGCTCATATTATTCAAACCCTGCGGCTGACTAATGGCGAACTTGCAATATACCATTACAGCACTAAATTCCTGTGTCAAGGGGCGGAAGTTTTATGAATGAAGTACAAACCACGCAGAAACATCTGTACGTTCTACAGGCTAATGTTTTTTGCGCTATAAAAGTTTTGTTTACGTGGGTACGAAAAGTGTTTTAATTTGTTTTCTTTCATTAAGAGTGTAAATGAAGTATGTCTTTGATGTATTTTAACACGGCTTGTCTAAGGGCCCTTAGTTTCCAGCAATAAAGAAGTGGGTTTACTGCCGCGTTTGCGAGTATAAGAGTCGTTGTGATGTAATAAGCGCCTTCGACTCGTTCAGTGAAACCTGACAGTAAAAATGCAAGCAGCACGCAGACAAACGGTGCGAAAAATAACCAGTAGAAACAGACTATGTAAAGAACAGCTAAAGTGATCTTCTTGTACTTTGCGACGTCGAAAGCGTTTGGCTTTTGATTTTCCGCGGGAGAGAGTTTCAATCTGTGTCTTTTAATAAAAAGGTGAATTTTACAGTAAGTTGCCGTGAGGATCACCAGACTTAGAAGCATGAATGGGAGGTGTATAGCAACATATGTCTTGTTGCTGAGCGCGAAGAAACGAAACGTTCCTAGTGTTAGCAGTGCAAGCCAGAAGAAGATGACAATGAGTAAAACACGTTTTACCGTGATAACTGTTTGGTAGCGAAGGCCCAATCGTAGCGCGAGGTAGCGTTCCACGCTCAAAAAAGCTAGAATACTCACAGATATACCTCCGAATAACCAACCCAAACACTCCTTCAAGAGATCCAGCCAACAAGCAGCGGAGAATTGTCCTTTAAGTTTAGCGGCGAACGAAGCCATTGCCACTGGCTGGGCAAGAAAGCCAGTGAGTGAGTCTGCAAACGCCGCACAACTCAACAGTACGAACGAAGGCTTCTGAAGCGAGGGGGTCTTGAATGTTGTTAAAGTCAAGACGCCATTTCCAATCGCTGCGGGAAGAAAGGAAACCGCATGGAGAACAAGACAGACGAGATACAACGTGTCGAAATATTTTGCAGGTCGCGGGGTGAGTTCGATGAAGAAACATCTTGTCGGTGAAGTATCATTAGACATGGTGTTGTTTCTTCGTGAACAAGTACTGAAGTCAACTATGTATTTTGTTTTTCTTCAAGAAGAGTTGCCAACGAGATGATGACACCAAAATAGCGCCCTGTAGAAGCACTTTTGACACTTTTTCCTGCTCGACAGCTTACGAACCACGCCGAAATTTGTCTGTATCACTTGAGTAAGCGGAAGAAAGATCGCTTTAACTTCAAAGTGATCAAAACAATAGTCCTGATTCGACGTAAAAAATGGAAGGAAGTATCGAAAACGCAATTATCCTGGCACCTTTTTGAAACTTTTTTCCATTGAATATTGATCTTTATGGACTATTTGAAATGACACTCCGTGACAATGATTGTTTCTCTTCCCTCTCTGCAGGAAGCAATCACTTATACGACGGATCCAGCAGCGCCTATAGCTACAGGTAAACAAATTAAACTGGGATTGACACTTCCCAAAAATTCGTTGGCGAAACGTCTTAAAAATGAACGAATAAAATCTGCTGAGAAATCTTTGAACATCAGTTAGGTCAGAGATCACCATGGTTTTACTGAGGAACGATAAAAAAAAAAAAAAAACAGTTCCGAACGCAATTCGCTCCGAAAACACCTGCTTTTTGCTTGTGCAGGCGAGAGCAGTTTGCATATTAATATAACTTTTCGCTAACAATAAAAAACTCGATTGGCATTCAGTTCAGAATTGGCTTATTTATTTATTTATTTTTTTCGTAAATCTCACACAATGTGATATAGTTCTTTTGTGTAAACTTTATTAATAACGTTATTACGTAGAGTAACCGAATAGCATGACTGCTAACATTTCCTCAGGTTTTTATAGGAAGCTCTATTTTTAAATCATGTTATTAGGTGTAGATCTGTTTGATTCCTGGCAGAGAAATGTTTAGTTCTGCGTCAGTGATGCGATTATTATCGATTTTTATGGCTTCAGTTATCTACATTTCATGCCAAGATGTCACGTTTTGTACTCTGACTAAGGGGTTTTGTATATATACCATCTGGCTTCCCACCTTGAGGTTGTTATTTTTAGCAAGGAAAATTGCTTAAAGCCTGATCCCATACTGAAAATTAAAAAGCTCTTCGAATTTTCATCTCAGACGAAATCACGTGAATCAGTCTTAAAATCGAAAGGTTGCAAATGAAATAGTTGCCAGAAAGATATTGGGAACCAAATTCTGAGCATTCGCTGTCGTTGTTCGCTTTCCTCACTAGTACTGTCCCCTCCCCCCTCCCTCCGCCTTTTCCAGGTCTCCACCATTTTCAGGGTGGGTTCAGCGGCATATGACGCTAGTCAATCGTTGCCTAGTTCCTGTATGGCTTTCTCCCAGGCCTTAGCGGTCAAATGACTTTGGCGACTTATCCGAGACGCTCGCCTCGGACCATGTGACCCAAAAACGATTGACCAAGGCGAAACATCGAGGCCTAGGGACTACATAAACTCAATCGCACGAAAATGACATGCAACTGACACAAGCAGTCATAGGCAATGACAGGCAACTACCTTGTGATATGTAGGTGCACTAGGGTTCTTTTTCTCATCCTCTTCCCCAGGACCTGCGGTCCTGTTGGACAGCGTCAAGACTCGCAGTCTCAGGGGACGAGAGTGTCGTTTTCCAAGATGGCGGAGGAAACGCAGTCATCTAATCTAGCCATCATAAGCCTTTTCAATAATAAAGATATATTTTAGCAAATAATAGACAAGCATTATACAACTGAAAAAATGGAGAACACGCAAAAGATACAAATGAGAAAAGAAATAATCAAAAATAAAAATCTAGTCGAGTAACTAATATTTACACAAGAAATCTGTATGAAATTAAAGCTTCATTAGATGTGTACAACTGTATGGATACTCTCCTACTCTTCTTGGATGGTCAGTTATTTTCTCACTGGCACATTACCAGCACTTTTCAGCACTTCTGATTCCACAATAATGCTATTAAAAAATGTCCAAATATTGGTGGACAAAAATTAAGCAAGGACAATTTGAACAAGCGGGAGCCCGAGATCCAAGATGAATCTTTGTGAATATCAGGATCAGTAAAAAAGTTAGCGCACAGAATTACGGACCGAGCAGTCTGGGTTTGAACCCTGGCTAAGGTCATTGAGTTGTGTTCTTGGGCTACACTTTTCACTCCCAGTGCCCCTCTCCTCCCCCATGCCAGGTGTATCAATGGTTTCTGGCGAATGTATATTCTGGGAGTAAGAGCCTAAGGGCCAGGGGGTTACGTGGACACATGGTAGAGTACCACATGCCCTATTTACGGCGCGTAGAAATCGCTACTTGCTGAGGAAAACTGCTCAGGCTATGTTAAGAGCTTGTTTGTGTTCGACTGTATACATGTTGTGCTTTATCATCTGAGTAGACCTTTCAAAAAATTAAAAGTTACGTTGCATCTCGGACTTACAAGCTCCCAATACAAAGATTCTTAAACAGAATGATGCTGAACTTCAGTGATTACTATCCTCGGGCAGAGATCGTAGAAGGTATTTTAGACTGACTTCTATTTCGGTGATATTCTGGATTGTTTGATTGCTTGTTTTACTGCTCCTTGAATATTTTAGATGCGACTGAAATCTAGGTATCTTACACCCACCGATCCGCTGCGATTTGCAAAAATCGTTAAGTCTGTTTGTTTTTGGCAGTGCGATTTTCACAGCCAGCGGTTCTGATCGTGCCGACGTACGATCCAACACTGTATGGGATAATTCTAAAATCAGCGGTAAACTTGTTGGGAGTTACTGCAGACCTGATTGCCTAGCGAACTCGCTGCAGATAGCCATGCAATGCGGCTTGCCATTTTCAATGGTGACCAAATTTGCCGCGATCAGCGCACATATAAAATCACCTAGTCGTTTTACGCCCAATACTTTCACCGGAGCACAACGTTCATTTATAATTAATGCTTTGTAGAAAATTTTAACCCGCATGCGTGTTAGTCAAACATCACGAGTCTGTAATAAATAGATATCGAGCGATCTCTTTCGTCTACCAGCATCCAACGAAACAAAACCCCTCCTCCTCGTTTTTTCCCTTTATATCTAGCCTCTTCCAGGCGTTCAGTTAATTGGGGCGCAGCGCGAAAAACAGCGCGCGAAAAAATAGAAAAAGTGAGGCGAGAAGAAGTAAGTACAGGGAAACCCTGCTCTACGGACACCCGCTTAATACGGACACCTGCTTCTAACGGACAGTTTTCTTTGTCCCGACAACTAAAAAGCTCATATATTTTCTCTTAAATTAGCCCGCTTAATACGGACACCAGGATAATGCGGACACTTTATCATGTCCCTTTGGTGTCCGTATTAAGCGGGTGTCCGTAGAGCGGGGTTTCACTGTAAGTAACAACTTTATTTACAGAGGGTAACGCATAACAGTAAAAAACTGACGAACCAGTGGCCCTCTATCCTAAGTTAAAAATTAAAAACTATTTACACTTAAGAAGCGAAAGAACGCCTATGGGAAAACTTAACAAAAGGTCGTTGCGGTATACCAGGATCTGGTATACTCTCGTTTGCGGGACGAGGTATACCCTCTGCTTGATTCCTCTCGCCGCGCTTTTTTTATTTTTTCGCGCGCCGTTTTTCGCGCTGCGCCTCAACTAACTGAACACCTGGAAAAGGCTACTTTATATCCGGCATAATTTTAACTTTTCCAGTCTCGCGGAGGATTTCAGGAACAAAAATCGACAGCTAATGTCGATGCTCCAAATAAAAAAAAAACGTAAAATATTATGATAGTGTAGAATGTAGCATAGATCCTTCTAAGAAAAGCGACCCAGGCAACCAACGAATTAGACCCGAGTTTTGTTCCAGATCTCGGGTCAACCGTTGACAAATCAGAGAACTTCCGCAGTAAGTACTTTTACAATACTGAGATATCTTATGGTTTTTTCTCCTCTTGGAGTCATCATTTGATTCCTTAATATCAGTTCAGCTAAGAGAGGGTGAAAAGTAATAATAATAAAAAAAGAAATCCCCATATATTGGCCTTATTTCCAAAGTAGTCAAAATAATTCCTTTCAAGCCCGGACGGTTTAAACGTCACGCTATCGTCATGCTCGACTGTAGCTCGTCGTTTGAATCAACGTCGGGTCAGAGTCGGGTAGCAAGACAAGCCCGGTCGACTTGTCCCAAACTTACTACACTTGTCCCGAACTAAATACATCTGTGTGACCCTCTACTTATATGAATTTTTTACCAATCGAATGCAATGTTTCTAGAAGAGAATGGCGCGACTTTTGAATCACCTCATCAGGGTTTTCGTTAATATTTGAAATAGCAGGAGAGTAGTGTAAAGTAACAGGAGAATGATTTTTTAAAGAGCGAAGCTCTTTCACGGAACGAGCGAAGCCTTTGAAATTTACCCGGAGAATTCTACGTAGTAGCCGGAGAATTCTCCGATCCCCGATGCCTAATGAACACCCTGCCTCATACTGTGTCGGCCTGAAACAGGGAGGATCTAGAGATAGCAAATCCCATGACTTCCACTCGGAGTTTTCTGACATGGTCAGCTGAAGTGACTTTACCTTCTTTTTCATCCTCCAAGAAAACATCCACCCAACACGCGTGGTGACATTCGTCGTCGAACGAGCCGGATGTCATGGCTAGAATAACTCGAGAGAGATTACTTTGGCAATAAGGCCTATGTGGGGGATTAATTCGCTTATCCTTCATCCTCTCAACTTATTCGCATTGACGTTTTTGAATATTGAGTAGCATGAAACTTTCCCTGCTAGCAGTTGGCTTCTCCTCGGTCGGCGTAGGACTCGGAACCATCTGTTCATGACTGCAGGGTAAATGAAACTTGTACAAACGTTCTGAAACCGTATGCGGATTTCGCTCAGAAACACGCCACAGTTGACAGTTTGCCATGAGTGATCTAAAATGAAACATAAATATTCAAAACTGTGTCAGGTCATCAGTCAGGGAGATCAGTTAACAAAATCAACCTCGTTTCGACGAGTCTTGCTTAAAATGAACTACACCCAATAATGTCATTTGCTTCTTTGTTTCGCGTTAAGTAGCGCCCGACTCGCCGGTTCGCGAGTGGCGGTCTTTCTTCATGTTTTGGGTCTGCTCATGGAAATTTATCCATTTAGGCCTCTGTTGTATAACAAACGACAACAACAACAGCAAGCAGTAAACAAAAACTGTGTTAAATTGGAGCAGTGGTGAATTAGCCGTGTAAAATTGTAATGCTGCGGTAGTCTCCCCGGATGGCAAAACTCATGAATTATAAAATAGCTGCGGCAGATTAAATGTCCGCATTTCGCAGTGGCCCGGCGGCGTTTCTTTTTCAAGTTTTATCAGCTCTCACATCGAATCAAAATGAATTACCATAACCTTAATCATGTCTGAAATCCAGCCACAAAATTTCTTTTTTATTACGTGCAGTCGCGATAATTCTGTATTTGGTTTGGGCCCAAAAAATTTGCACGATTTTTTTTTTTTTTTTTTTTTTTTTCACCTTTCAATAGTCAATATGGATGAGAAAGTACTTTTACTTCATATTATTTAAAGGCAAATGAAAGGTTCCATTGTCTAACATATATATTTCCACTTGGGATTAGAGGAATAACCTTCGTCAATGCAAATAAAACTTAATTTAAGTCCCATTCATTCTGCCGTATTGTTTATTCAGGTTTTATTGGACGCCGCCAACTTTTGATCAACCTGCTACAAAGAAATATGAGCAAATAAGTTTAAAAGACTTACCTGCCTCGAGTTCCGGTTGATGATTTCCTCCCGCATGTTGTGTTCGTTCCCAGTCTTCGACGAGCTGATTTCGGTCCCCGCAGTGTGGACAGCACTTCGATCAAAACAGAGATTCGCGGGCAAGCTAGCACAAAAGAAGCATGAGTTTGTGCTGTGTGTTTTATTGATATGGCCGATTCTTCTTCAGTCGTTTCAAGTGAAGTTCAGTCTTCAGTTACCAACGGGGAAGGACAGGTTGACGAGGAGAAAGAGGCCCTCGACGAAGAGACCAAGGTGAACTTACCGCGAAAATCGAGCGTTCTGAAAAAAGATGGTAGACCTTCGAAACGATCCCTACAGAAGTCAGTCTCGTTTATCGCTCGACCCGAGGACAAGCGAATCATAAATGGTGAGATGCAGCGGACTTTCTTTGCAGACAATTGCCATGTTAGTTCCTCGAGAGACGTAAATGATTAATTCGTCGTTTTTGTTCTGTAGCCGCGGACTGTTTGACCTTCATGCAGACTGGCTCAGAGCTCATGAAAATTCGCTCAAATTCTCGACAGTATCAGAGGTTCTTCTATTTAGACGAAGATCTCTCGGCCTTGCGCTGGCGGCCGTCTTCCAAGAAGCCCGACAAAGCAAGAAGTAAGTATTCTTGTTTAGTCCTAATATATTTAATGTCCTGTCTGATTTTGTAAAAGCCTTTTTTTGTATTCCATTTTGGTCGACGAGCTGTCATATGTTTTGTAACTTCTAATGAATCGTGCATTCAAGTTTGCGGGAAGTCCACAGAGCGTATTGCTAGCAGTAGGCGATGCAGCAATTTTGTGGTATTTACAAAACATTGCTTGTCATCCATTATACAGAAAGAAATTTAAATAGCTGTTACTTTCAGCGTGAAATTCTACAATGAAGATGAAGTTTTCCTGGAGGGAAATAAGTTTTACGTCGACTCGTTTTTTCAGACAAGCGTACCTCTGCTTTCGTATCCGAGCGATCAAATCCTAGTCGTCGAAAATGAAACTGTTTTAACCTGTAAGACGTCACTTTGTATCAGGAAATGAGTTGCCAGTTAGTAAATGCTTCTGTTGCTAGAATCACAAGACAGTTAAAATTTTCTTCGTCACCTTGCTGTGATGACAGCTTGTGTCTGTCGACCGTGACTAAATTGGATTCGACTTCGAATTTTTTCCATTCTCCTTTAATACAAGGAAGCTATTTTCGTTTGAGATCATAATTGAAGCCTCTTCGATGGAAGTATGAGTAAGGTAAACATAAATACGAATATGCTCTTTCGATTAGTATTTCTTTATTAGTTTTTGTGTACTTGAAATTTTTCTCCAATTTTGCCTGTGGCACTAACCTAAACATGTACATTTCCGCCACATCGATAAATATTATCGTTTAATCGAGAGCGTGGCCTCTCGAAATTCCAAGACTGTTTCTTCCGGATAGAAAACGATTATTAAAGAAACAAGTTAGAAGTTAATAATTTTAGCAAAGATCGGTTAATATTTAAACCAGCTGTACTGTATGGCAGACATTCGAGCCGGCTGATCAAGGCTTTGTGTACATTATGTAAATTTATATTCTACCAGCGCACATGTTGAGAGTATTTTAAAAGAAGCCATCTCTTGGCTCATAATCTTGTTTTACATATGGAAATTAACCCACTCTGTTTGACAAAAATATTCTTTGATGTTCCTTTTTTTTGTACCCTTGCAGATCTCTTATATAAACAGAAAGCGTTTTTCTTGAAAGATCATTGCTTATTTAAAGTTTTAAATTTGATTCTGTATGACAAGAAGCTTTGTGATCATGAATTTGCACTGTGCATTCTCTTTCAGATAATATCCAATGTTATTGTTTAGCACCATATGCCATTAAATTATACAAAAGATCAATTATTGTGGTGCTTAGTCATGGGGCGACTTCTGAACTACCAATTCCAGAAAATCAATTAGAACAAATAAGGAATCATTAACCAAATGGTTTTATTTAAGGGGAATTAAACAGCTTGGTAGAAATATTTGCTGCCAAACGGTACAGGCTTTTTATGTTGAAAGGAAGTGGCAAAATATCTTAACTTAATGCTATCTCATCACTGCCAACCTATGGGTATTGCCCAGTGCTAAGACTGAGTGCATCATTTTGTGTTGCAATTCAACAGAACCAGATAAGTAATAGTATCTGGGAGTAATCAGGCAAGTAATTTCTAAGTTGAATGGACCCTCAGTATGGGGTTGATTTGAAAGTATGAGCTCAATTACATTCTGAATTGTACGACATGATCTCCAAAATTTTACTGAATTAATCATAATTATCAATAACAAATTCGGAGATTAAGAAGTCTTAAAAGTCAGGAGAATTTATTCAATTTTTTTCAAACAGTAGAAAACATTGAAAAGGAAGCCATTAAAGCACAAATAATTGACAAGCCAATGAGATGGGTGTCCAATTACAAAAAGGTCTTATTGGATACCTGTTATTGGTTTCTATGTCATTCACCTGTCCATTACATGAAAAGTAAGAGTGAGGAGAACCAATCAGAATGGAGAATTTTGTTATAGATTCAATTTAAAACAGAAAATTAAATACAGCAGAACCTCGCTATCTCAAACTTGGTTACACGTATCTCAAAGTCATCGCCATCTCAAATTCAAATCATTTTCTAAGGTATACTTTTCAGTCGCTCTCTATATGCTATCTCGAACTCCCAACATCTCAAACTGTTTTTCATTTTACCTCAGAGTTCTAGATGTCACCATTCAACTGTAACTCTAACAGGTGTAAAGATTCCAGTGAATTTTGACAAGTGCAATGTAGATGTTGTTTTTTTTTGGAAAAATACATAGAGGATATTACAAAATACAAAATTTATTTTCAAGTGTTCAAAGATATTCCACGAATGAGTGCAGCAAACAAATGAAACATTTTTCAACACAAGAGGAGAAATTTTGTGTCTCCAAGTGGCCATGTAATGTTCTATCTTAAACCATTTCACTTTCACTGCGCCATTTCATTTTATAACCATAGCAACGATGATTCCTGTTAACTTTTTAGTAACTCTGCTGACCAGTATATAAAGTGGTGGCCGCTGGTTGCGCTCAAGTCAGAAAAGATACAATCCTCAAGTGATTTGTTTCTGTGGCAATGTTTCTTATTTGGGATCATTTCTGCACAGTTGACAGCATATATGTTTTTTAGCTTGAAGTTCTCACTGTTAAACCAATTCAATGCTGTTCAATGGAAGTAAGCTTATATACGATTTATAGGGAAAGACTTCAAGGTTCATCCTCCTTGATTCAATTGTAAGGGAAAGTCTTCATCATTTTTCCTTTGCAGTCCTATCTGATACTAGTGATAACTTAAAGCTTGAATAAGGCTAACATACATGTACTTTGAGTTCGAGATCAATTGAAGAAGCTAGTCATAAAAGGGGATAAGTGACGATTTTGGTTGCTTTTCTTTTTTCTTGCTCCAAATTAGCTGAAGTTTTGCATGTGGTCTTCAATGTAATAGAAAAATGTGGTTCTGTATTTTTGTCGCTGGTTTTTGCTTTGTTTTCGAGTTAAAACGTAGGCAAAAAACTTGGCTTTTCCTAGCCATGTCTTTAGGAGTTTATTTGTTGAACAGCAAACAGGCAGACTGTTTATAGTGTATGAAGTCAAAACCAAATCCCACAGCATATGGAGCGGAAATCTGGGAACGGATTGTTTACACCGGTTATTGTGACATGAACACAACACGTGAATCGATCGAGCGTCAAACGAAATGCCATCAAACAAAAAAGAGATGTGCCGCATTAGAGCTCTGTCAACTAATATCTTAAGCATTGTTTTAAAGTACCTTGTGTGCCTACCTGGTGGTTGAGAGGCATCATAAAGCCTCGATAAACCCGTAAGTCATCAGCACGTTTTAAAGAATCAAAATGTGTTCTGAAACTTCGAAGGCAGCTGATATACCGTAATCGTGTTATCGGCATTCGAAGTCAGATCGAGCCAGGTAGCAAAGTCCAAGAGCAGTTCTTGCCCAAGAAAAATACCCTCTGGTGAGTTGTGGCCCATTTGCCAAGCGTTGCTAGCATCAAAGTTTGGAAAGCGAGAACTGGTTTTAGACTTAGAAAATTTGTCTTGTATTGACCGCCATGTCTTCCCGCACACGAGGTGTAAAGACCCTTCCCGGCATGCATTGCAATTACGTTCTGCGGACGTTTCTCAAACTGGTAACTAGATTTAAACATAATAATGGCCAGCAAGTGGCGATCGATTGTAACAGATCTGTGATCCAGTTTGCGTTGATTTTATTTCAAATCGGCATGATTTGTAGTGTTTTGAGCTTCTGGGATCAGGGGACATGCAGATGTATGGAGACCCGTATGTTGCGCAGAAGGGTTAATCTGTTAATCTGTCAGCCCTATTTATAGAGCGTTTTCACGTGGAGTCATCAAATTCTTAAATCCAAAACTAAACAGCCGCCAAAGTTGTTGTCCTCATCAGGCATAAGAGGTACCAGCGCATTTTGAACTTGGAAGTTATGGCGGTGCGTGACATAAAGCTACGATCGCGTTTGTCGAAAACTATGTTTTATCTCGTGATTTTTTAGCCATTGAAGACGTTGCCGTATTTGAAAAAGTGTTTATTGAAATGTTTATTTGTTTCATTTTATTTTTATTTACACCTTTTTTTGACCTGAAATCAGCATTTTTGAGCTTATACGTTGCGTGAAATTACCATTTTCAGGAGCCCATCATGGGCTCCTACCATTTTGCTGTTTTCTAAGTGAAACCAACATCCTTGCCGTCACGCATTAACGTCAAATTAACATTTTAACCTATTTAGACCTGAAATCAACATCATCGAGCTTATGCGCTGCGTAAAATTGACATTTTGCTGGTTTCTAAGTGAAACCAACTTTCCTTGCCGTCACGCGTCAACGTGAAATCAACATTTAAACCTTTTTTGACCTAGAAGCAACATTTTTGAGCTTATACGTTGCGTGGAATTGACATTTTGCTGGTTTCTAAGAGAAATCAACCTCCTTGCCGTCACGCGTTAACGTGAAATCAACATTTTAACCTATTTAGACCTGAAATCAACATCATTGAGCTTATGCGCTGTGTGAAATTGACATTTTGCTGGTTTCTAAGTGAAACCAACATCCTTACCGTCACGCGTTAACGCGAAATCAACATTTTAACCTATTTAGACCTGAAATCAACATCATTGAGCTTATGCGCTGCGTGAAATTGACATTTTGCTGGTCTCTAAGTGAAACCAACATCCTTGCCGACACGCGTTAACGTGAAATCAACATTTTAACCTATTTAGACCTGAAATCAACATCATTGAGCTTATGCGCTGCGTAAAATTGACATTTTGCTGGTTTCTAAGTGAAACCAACATCCTTGCCGTCACGCATTAACGTGAAATCAACATTTAAACTTTTTTTGACCTAAAATCAACATTTTTGAGCTTATACGTTGCGTGAAATTGACATTTTGCTGCTTTCTAAGTGAGATCAAAGTCCCTGCGGTCGTGGCGGGCCGATCCTTTGTTATGATAAACCGAGGCGAGACTTCGACTTATAACAAAGGCTTGGCTTGGTTATTATAACAAAGGATCGGCTCTGTTTATCATAACAAAGGCCCGGCTTCGTTTATTTGCAGCCTCGGCAGGAAAAGGGCGTTAGGTATTTTAATCAAAAGTGAACTTTGTCGAAAACACTCCAAATTTCGCATAGAGTTTTGTTTAGGTATGTTTAGCAATGTCCCATAGTTTTTGCACTGAACCTTGCTTCGTTTTCAGGATATTGCATATGCTCGGTTTTCCTAGCGGCGTCTTTATAAAGCGAAGCAAAAACCAGCGGCAAAAATACAGGAACATGTTTTTCTATTACATTGAAGACCACATGCAAAAATTCAGTTAATTTGGAGCAAGAAAAAAGAAAAGCAACCAAAATCGTCACTTATCCCCTTTTATGACTAGCTTCTTCAATTAATGTTGTGGACGAATTCTCAAATGATTAAAAGCTTCAGATGATTTTTCATTGGAAAGCAAATGCTACAATTTTGGTAAATGTTTGTTTTTTTAAGCATCAGAAAGGCAAAGGCTGTGTTTCGGTAAACTCTTTTTTCTATATCTGTTAAAAGAGAAAAAAATTTTAAAAAATTGTTGTGCAACATAGGATTCGAACTCGCAACCTCTCACTTGTCGGGTGATCATCTTCTCCACTGAGCCACATCAACATCTGAAGACATTTAGGGAGACATATTCATTAAATTGCTTCCTACAAAAACGCTGGGTTGTCAGAAAAGCATGCTCAGGAGTTGCGCGATAGCCCTACGAGTCGATGGCTGATTCCAGCTTATCGTTCAAATAAGTCGTTGCTGAGCTCATTCAAGCAGAGGTGAATTATTGTCTTTCAGGAATTGTTTCGCATTTGTGCTTGCGTAGATCTGTTTACATGTAGATGTTTGACAATGATGTCATTCATCACGAACTCAATGGAGCTGGAGTAGTGGGAGACTTAACAACTCGATGTAATTTTGAACAACTACATTTGGATCTATGAATGGACTTGCGTTATTTAATTAATACAAAAACTCCATTCTCAGCCTTTCATAAATCATTATCCGATTTCAGTGGCTCACAGCCACTTTGATTTGTAAACTGTTTAGATGGTATAGAAAGTATGTTTTTGTGTTTTTTTTTTCAACTTGACTTTTTATAATTCAATTTCTGAGTTCAGTGGCTCACAGCCACTTTGATTATATGATGAGACAGGCTATTTTAGTAATGTTGAGCTTTTGATTTAATGAAGCAAAATAGGCACAAGCATGTATACATACTTTAACTTATTTGTTAACACAGGTAAAACAATGACAGCCATGTAACATGGGCCTGTTGTGGACCTTCTAAAATTAGTTTATTCTAACATACCAATCCCAGTACTTTCTAACTAATAAAAAATTAACAACAGCACCTCAGAAAGTATTAGCACAGTCACTGGATCTTGATCATGAAATTTTCTTTAATGCTTTCATTATTGATTGATTCAGTTACTCGGACAAAAAGCGTCCATTTTTTCAATTTCTGCTCTGAAACTGATACCTTTTTGGTGCAGTAAAGAATTTCCTCAGCCTTCCTTTTAAATTGGTTATAGTGATTACTTAGGGTTTGGTTTTGTGGCACTCAACTGAAAACTGCTCTTAAATGCAATTTTTACTTTTTGCAATCAGCAAGAATTAAGCACTTCATTTAATGCATTTTGTGTGGCATTTCCACTGTCTGTGATTTTGAGATCTTTTGACCACATAAGTAATTATTCATTACTGGACATCAGTGACTACCATTTTTGTCTGTAGGATATTCCAGATGTATAGATGAGAGAGGGGAATAGTGTCAAACTACTATTAACTTGCTGTTCTCTCTGCAATCCCCATTCTGCTATTCATTTTCCTTTGTATTATACCAACTTCGCCCATTTCATAAGTCTGTCAGAGTGAGACATGCTGTCCCTAGCCAGCCTCCGCCATTTTCAATGCCATCAAACATGTTGGATACATCCAATTGTCAAATTACTCTACTCCTTATATTTCTTCTTATCAAAATTATTGACATTAAATGTGTGGTTCCAGAAAATATCCATACTCCCCCCACAGAAGGGATTGGAATTTCCTGGGGGGTGGGGGGTTCTGTAAGACCAAAAAATTTAAAGAAATGTATGAAGCTTAACTGGAATTTCCAGAGGGGTGGGGAGGTGTTAGAAAAAATCCCTTCTGTGGGGGAGGTATGGATATTTTCTGAACTACACAATGGTGAAGCAAAATGTTATTGCTTTACTGGAAGTTGTGTTCCTGAAAGTATGTTTAATTATCTGTAGTAGTGTCACAGTGATTTCCTTCGTTTTCACACACTCCAAATAAAACATGTTAGCCAAACTCTTGCATGTAAACAAAAACAAAGGTGTGGCTGACTAGGGCCCTTTAAGTGCACATTGTAGGGCACATTTTGAAGATCCTGAGGGACACTCTGGGATTTAAAACCAGTCTATTCAGGTTAGCTTGTGGCTTTACAGGATGTAGATTTATCAAAGCCAGCTGCTTATGATGCAAGATTGTAAGAGAAAGTGCAATCATTAGATTTTTATTAATCACGGGAAAACCAGTCAAGAATAGAAGATTTTTTGTAATCACAAGGTCAGAAAAATAATCAAATACAAGTTTTCCTTTTTCCATTTCTCTGTTGCATTAGCTATTTTTTTTACTATCCAGACGTTTTTAATCTAAACTATTCACTCGGTGAGCAGATTTGCTAAAAGTCTAACAGGAAGCGATGGAGCAAAGGATCGAGTGAATCTCCCATCTATACCTACAACTTGGATTTTCCAAGTTGTACAAATGTAATCCCAAAAAATTGATTACTCACATACAGCTGGCCATGCAGCCTGATCTTTATTAACAACAAAAATGAATATACAGTATGTTATTTGCTGGTTGGGAGGTCCGTATTGGGAAAAACTGTGCCCAAGGTCTTGAGTGTGCCCCGCCATACACAAGTCCTCTAGCACAGGTTTTGTCAATACAGACCAAACAAGGCCAGCAAATAACGTTTCTTCTCTACAGTATTACTTTGAAAGCAACTTTTGGGTCGAATTTTAATGAAAGCTGTTCAGTTCAAATGAGAACTTTTTACATTTCAGGCACAAAAAGCTATTGGAATCTGTAATTGTTTGAGTCTCTACTAAGTGTTTAGTACATTTTTACATTGTTTTATGGTGTAACAGAAAGCTTGGAAAGTTGCCAAAGGTGGAAATTTTGGAGCAGTCCATACTCAGAGAAATCGAGATGGGAAAATCTGAACCGCTGGAGTGGGTGGGATTAGCCAATCAGATTCAATGATTTAGGATTCTGAAGGATGAGAAGCTGGAGAAAAAATAATAAGCCTTTTTACACTGACAACTGAATGTATGAAAAAAAAACCTGAGTAGAAACTTGCACAGAAAAACCCAGAGCCAAAATCTAGGGCCTCACAGTGTGAAAAGAGATGACTCAACACTCACATGGGTGAATGGGTGGGATTCAGGCAATAGTGAGCAGCAAAGAGTTAATTCATACCTCAGCCAGGGGAAAGCAACAATTGAATGAAGTTTTGGTGATTTATTAGATATAAAGTACCTAATGATGTAACCAGTTAGTAAAGCCACCTTGTAAACATGCCCAATCAGTCAACTTTGGAACAAGTTATTATGCCGTCAAATTTCTGAAGACTCCTGCAGATTCCTCTGAACGATTTGATGATGCTTTGACTGCTGACTGTGGAGTTATCCCCAGTATTGCCAAGGTACATGTAACAATCAATTAAAATTCATTGCATAATTATCGGAAAGTGCCAATTGAAACATGCCCTTTTAGCCTCAATTAACACTTCTTGCACTGTTATGATGGTGTTGAATTATTATTTGTTTGATGTTGATATCAGTAGAATGATTGTGAGCTGAAATCAGTAAATTATGAGTGCACCTGCTTATTCTTCAACATATTGACTAGTTTTTGTTTTAGCAAAAGACTGTCAGAAGTGACATGATAGAGAGAATAAAATGAAATGAATGTAAATTCTGCTGCCCTTGTTATTGATACCTGTTACCATAAAATATTTGAATGTTACACGTCCCAGCTGAAAATACAGTGCAGCATGACTAGTGGAGTCAGAAAGCTGGGAACAAATACACGATAAACACGAAATTTCATCTCCCTTAAATTAAGTGCTAACTGTCCCGTTTCTGAGACAAATTAACCTTGATTACCCAGTCACACAGTACAGCCCAAAAATAATGCACATGCAGGAAGTGGCATAAGAAGTTCTTGTGCTGCAAGCAGGAACACGCAAGCTGCTGCAAGAAGTAAAATTATATTATGTATCATGTATTCTACATTTTATGGCAAACTGTTTCAAGATGAAAAGGAGGATTGTGATTGGTTCGCTGAATCTGTGAGAGGTTCGAATTTTACAATATATTGTTGAGATGGATTGCATACTAATTACAGTAGTTTTTATAACGGAAACTGCTTTTTCAAAACATGCTCCAAAAAAAGTTGAAAGATGTAGAAATCTTTTTTTCTTCATATTAGGTACTAGATAGTTTGAGTGTAACTTTCATGCAAACAACCTGAGAAGCATAACATGTAATGTAAGCTGTAAAATGAAAAGACAAGAATGGAATGAACTTTTTTGTTAGGTTCAATTATTTATTTTTAGAAAACAGTCCTAAGAAAATATGCACGCTGACTGGTTAAAAATCGTGTGTCTATAACTCAATAGAAACGCAGAAGTAGCACGGGCTGTTGACGTAATGATGGTGCAAGCAAAGATAATTTACATTTTGATAATCAAAGTTAACAAGTTGTATTCCTTTTTTTCGTTGTGGTGTTTTCTAAAAGAAATAGATAACATGTTCCAGGGCTTCAAATAATTTCCCTGCTTGCACCGGTCAAATTGTCCAGTCAAACCTATTTTTGCTTGGACATATCCCATTTTTGGACGGACAACCATCGATTACATCTTACCACTATAAAAGTGCCCCTCCCCCCTTCACATGATGTTGAAATATGAAACAAGTAAATTTTCAAAGCATTTATTGTACACGAGCATCAATCTCAGTGCAGGAAAAGTGGAACGCATGGTACAGCAAAATCAGTATCAGATAAGTGCGAAAATTTGCAACAATAGCCAGAAATTTTATGACCATTACAATCATTTATTAAAAGTTCTTCATCTGGTAGTTAAGTATTGGCCTTTTTTCCCTCTTTTTTCACAAATGCCAATAATATTGAACCTTCAAATATTAAAAACTTGAAACTCTAAATTTTTTGGCTCGTGTTCTCACAGCATTTCTCATTCTCCCAAACTTCCACTCGTGTTTCTATAACTCGATAGAAACACCGTACATGTTTTCTATTTCTTAAATGTCAATCAGTTGAACTTGTTACCTAGTTACATACTTCATATTGTTTTATTGTTAATAATAGACAAGAGTGTTTTACTGTAAAATACAGTCATGTGCATGTACGTCATTCATAAAATTCATACAAAACTACATTTGGGACCTGAGTGGTGTATTTTCCATATCATTGCTATTGAGCATACTGATGACGTCATTTCCTGCCTTTTCACAGTTGTTTGTGCAAACAGTCAGTTTGTCTATATAGTAAAAGAAAATAACACGGTAGCTTGAAGATATGAATTTTTATTTTCTGGTGTTAAAAACAATATTTTACTCAGTTGCCATACTCGTTCGTAAAATAATTATTGTTTTCACCACTCAAAAATAAAATTCATATCTTTGCACTGCCATGTACATGTAATATCCTCAATATTTTAATTCTTGGTAATTTTTGATGATCATTCTATTCTTCATTTGCACACCTACTACAAGTGCTTTTGTGTTTATCATTGTCTGGAAAACAATGCAGAACTCTTTTTCCAATTTGCAGTGCATTAATCATTCATGTTTAAATTTTCAGTTTGTCAAAGGATTACAGCTGCCAATTGCAAGAAATTTCCTCCTGAGTTGAAGTTTCCTCATATATTATTCATTGCAAGCAGAAAGTTTTAAATTTTATTGTTATATTCAAACCCATTTGTGAAATTTATTTATACTGTAACAGAATTTACAATATGTTTTCTATCCTTTTCCATTAAATTGCCTGGAAATTGATGCTGGCAACATTTACGCTTGCAACAAAAATTTTCTGATTCTCTAATTATTTGTTTTGTCTTTATGCATTAACCATTATTTTGCCCTCTGAAAATACTTGCAATACTTAATTTTCAATGGAAGTGGTACATGTATACGTGTACAAATTTCAGCTGTGCTTAGAAAACAAACCAATGCTATATAACAGGTCAGTGCAATTATCCTGAAGTTCTTCAATTTTCCATTTTGCTTTCAAAACTGTTATTTTTCAATAACTTCGTTTGCAGCTATAAAGGATTAAAGATCACTTCAGGTTGTGATTTGCATTTTTTTTTTTTTTTTCCATTTCTTATTCAGCTGAAGAACTGTCAACCCTATTAAACTAAAAACAGCTCAAAATTGAATCAGTCCTGGGAATTCCTTATGGACACCTTGCCTTCACATTGTAAAACATTTTTGGAACCCCTGTGATAATTTTTTTTTTTTTCAAGATGGTGTCCTCTTGTTAGCTCTCTTTGGACCAGGCTTTCTCTCTAACCAAGGAGACGGGCATGGTGGATTCCCTGCTCCCCGGCTCCATAAACTCATTGATGATATTTAACCGATGAAACTGAGTACATCCAAAAATTTAATGTGTCCTTGTACATAGAGTGGAACCTCCAGTTGCAACCACCACTCATAAGTGACCACCTCTCGTAAGTGACCACCTCTCCTTGGCAACCACTTTTCCAAAATAACAAAAGTTTCTAAGTCAAGTCACTATTAATATTTGGAACCTCTTGTAAGCGACCACCTCTCATAAGCGACTGCGACCACTCTTAGAACCAAAAGTTTGAAATTTTATTTTGGTTTTAACCTCCTGTAAGTGACGACTTGACAATTAGTAGAGTGGAAATTGGATAATAAGGTGTTGTAACATTATAAGAGATGAAAATTTCTTAACATAAAGTACCCGATTTTTCTCCAAATTGACTTGTTACACGAATAACGTATTTAAAACATGGGGTAAGTCTCTGCAGTTACCATATGCTAACGAAGCAAAATTTTGACCCAGTATGGTCTAAGCTCTTGTAAACGACCACCTCCCATAAGTGATCACTGAGGTTTGACATTTTTGGGTGGTCGCTTACAGGAAGTTCAACTGTAATCTGCCTGAGGTGGTGATGTCATATCGTGTGGCAGCTGTGTTGTGTTATCTAAACATCTTCAATTTCTTGAATTTTTCCAAAATGCCAGAAAACCCATAAGATAATTATTGAAAGTACTGGCAACCTAAAAACAACTCTATAAAATTAATTTGGTTTATTAGAATTTGAAAAACATGCCTGTCAAAATGTGGTTGCCCTGGAAACCATCAAGTTCTGAGAACAATAACATGCCATACTAAATGTTATTGTTTTCAGATAAATTTCAAGTTAAGTTGCAATGTTCAGCAGATATTGTAATAGTTATAAACAGTTGAAGTACACCCCCAATTCCCCTTCCCCTCTGCTATGTCTGGCTAATAGATCAACCACTAGGCCCTAGGTAACATATTTGATGCCAGCCAATTTCTGCGAGACAGAGTAGCTGTTGTTGCTTTGAGGTCTGAAATATCATTTGGAATTTCAGCAGAACTTAGTCAATTTACAATTTTTTTAACCATGATTTTTTCAGTTCCCATCGACACAATAAAAGAGATCCGCTGTGGGAAAAACACAGATGTCTTCCGCGAGATGGACAGAGATGATTTTCAAGAAGACTGTGCATTTTCTATTATTTACAGTGACAGTTTTGAGACATTAAATCTTGTTGCATACTCTCCAGACGAGGCAAATATTTGGGTGACTGGTCTGAGGTGCCTTTTGGATTCAGATAAAGGTAAAAAAATGTGACATTGCTCATACTTGTAGCACCATACATGTGCTAGAGAATTGGGTTAAATTATAATCAAATTAACTTCTGGTCTGGTGAAGAGGAATACATACATGCATGTGTGCGAAAGTCATGTAAAAATGTACAGTATGCAACTTACATAATTGTGTTTTTTCTTTTTGCTGTGAAGTGGGTGATTGAGTGAAATCTGTTAAATTCCTGAGAAGGCTCAATGATGGAATTTACCATTACTCAACTACAAGACCTCAAGATGGAAAAGCTGATGAGTGCTTGTAAACAGCTGCAAATTTCAAAATGACAATTCAGTCCACACAAATCTTGCTTAAGTGCGAAAATGTTTATTACTGTTGTGTACTTAGGGAAATAATTAGACACCATTATTTGGTGGCCTTTGGCTATGTCAGGTATTTCCTCATAGAATTCTTGAGCTCATAATCTATTATTGTTAACTTACACATACAGGGAAGTTGTAGTCCTACTAGTAGTTTTATGTACAGGTTTTAACAAGAATACATGCGTGTTAAGGTCATTTACATGTAGTCAATAAATAACATATTTTCTGTCATTCAATTAACAGCCAGCAGTCCTGTGGAAAACAGACAACAGATGCGTGATAGATATCCTTTTTAGTGCATTCTGGACACTTCAGTAAAGTGATAAAAATTGGAAAGACGTTAATAAGTTATGAGCATTTTTGGACAGAAGCTATGTATACTTCAGTGCAAATGGCCAGTTGCCTCTATAAGACACTTCTGCAGGGAATCGTGGTAGTTTTATTCATCAAAATAAACATCCAGTCCAAGCTGGTGACCTACCATGATTCCCCACAGGCACATCTCACAGAGGGAATTGGCCAACAGTTTTCTTGTGAGACCTCAGTATCCAGTTTAAATTGAAATATGGAGAAAAACCCTCAGAGCAAGGCAAGAACCAACAATAAGCTCAAACCAAATATGACACCAACCCAGATTTGAACTCTCACCACTGCTCTGCCTGTTCCCCTCAGACAAGTCACTTTGTGATGGGATCAACATGTACATGTATGCAAACGCATTCTTTTAAATAATTATTAGAACTCTGCTTTTGTTTCCAGCTTTAGCCCTCTTCACTCCTAGGATCCAAAAGTCAATACTTCTAACTAATGCAATACCTTTCTTTGTCGGCTAGTCCTGAGAAGTTCATGTTATAACAAGACCATATCCCCAGTTGATGATTTTCCTCAGTCTCATTACCTTTCTGATTAACAGTGTATTAAAAATTTAAGGAGAATTTACATACCAGTCACACCTGGGAGTCAAAGGATTGACTGAGTTTCTCCCCTACTAGGATCATATAGAATTTTTGCAGAAACTATTTTTAAAACAGGTATTTTGTTATAATGGCATTATTGGTGAGTGTAGCTAGTGTGAAAGACACAGGGGGGAAATTTGAGTTTGATCAGGTAGCATTTTAAATTATTAGAATTTTCTTTAACATTTGACCACATGGTTGAAGGAACAGTTTATCATGGCCGACAATGGAGGAAAAGGAAGACTCAGTGAGAAAGAAGTTCTCTCTGTGGTTAGACAACTCAATGAACAAATTCCAGAAAGTGTAATTAGGCAAAGATTTAAGGTTGGTAACATTTGCCCAAGGTTTTGACGTCAGTGATATTTATGTATAATATGACTACATGAGCCGGCATTGGCATACAGCATAGCAGAATTTGTACAATGCGACTGGGTTATTGTACTTATGCTGGATGACTCCAGTCATTTTGCTCATTTACCATACAGTAGGTTTCATTCCTCTCCTCGAGACTTGAATTGAATAATTCCCTAACAATGAAAACAGGAATGTACAATGTAGCTAACAAAACACTACTGGCTCATTAACAGTCTCAATCAGCTTTCTGGCCTTTGCACCACAAAAGATACCTTAAGCTAACCTTTGTTTTCAGCCTTAGTTCTTTTACATGTAGCAAGTGAAATTACTTGGTAACCAGTCCTTATCTATATCACTGCAATAAGAACTCAGTCATTGCTATATGAAGAGAGGTCCAGAACTTTAAATTTATACAAACCTCTATAGGGCTCCATACAGACTCTTATCATGCACTTTGGTCACCTGTAATAAGGCAAGTGCTAATCCTCCATAGGAAAAAAGAAGAATGCAACTGACACATTTGCCATGATCCTTAGCACACAAAAGCTGTAACGATACTGATAAAAGTGCTCAGGAAAGTTTGCTAATACAGTGACTTACCGACAAAATGTTGCAAGATGCTTTTCTTGTACTTTATGGGCTGTTTTAGGTTTTTAAGGTATTGTGGTGAAATGTTCAGCTGCCATCTTCTTTTTTCTACAGTGGATTGGTTCAATTGAACAAGTGGTATAATTTTTTTTCTTTTACATTTCTTGTAGGAAGCAGTAGCTGTCAGTCCAGATTCTCAAAAGAATAGTTTATCTAGAGAAGAGTTTCTTTCATTTTACAAAGAACTCACTACAAGACCTGAGGTTTATTTTCTTCTGGCAAGGTTTGTGTCTGCACAGTTTGTTTGAAATTTTGTTGTGCTCTGCTAGCAAGATAGCAGCCTGTTAATAGCTTAACTGGAATGTCAGGTTAAAGATCCGTGGTTTCCAGGTCCTCATGTGAGTTGGACTCTAATGTTCTGGTCTGTGATTCCCTGATTCTCTGGGTCCCTTGGACACTGGCTGTTTAGTTCCAACAGGGTCCCTTTATGCTAGGGGCTCTGGTTGCCTGAGATGTCGCCAGGTATCCAGGTATCTTAGTTGAGGTTCTCATTTCAATGATGTGACATTTTGTACCTTGATAGGGTCATATTTGCTAAAAATGCTTTTCTGTTTGTGTACCAATAAATGGGGATTTACTGTAATTTGTTTGTTAGATGAATAGATCTTTTTTGATTTGTGGGTTTGGCGTCGGCATCAAAAAAGTTGTTAATGCAGGATGTAAATACAGTGCTGAACTACATGTGTTTACATGTGCTAAGCTCTCAAAGAAACAAGAAGTTTGGACAAAATAATGAAACATCAAATAAAACATACAAAGTGATGAGTTTAATAAACTTGTGTTTCACAAAATGTAAAATAAGTGTTTGGGATACATTGTAGGTTCAGGTGCTAATCTCTGTTGGGAAGTCAAGGGTCTTACTTTTAGACGTCAATCACACATGTCTTTTATATTGTAGGTATACAAGCAATAGCGACTACCTAACAACCGATGATTTACTGCTTTTCCTGGAAGCTGAACAAGGGGTAATGTTTCGTACATACTGTCCGCAAAGAAAAAAATTCACTTGGAAAACATTCTGAATTCATCTGCAAAAAAAGACGATAAAATTTGTTGATTTTTATTTCTCTTCTCTCGTATTGCCCAGCTTTCTAGGGTAGGCAAAGAACATTGTTTAGACATAATCAAAAGATGTGAGCCGACAGAGGAAGGCAGAAAATTAAAATGTTTAGGAATTGATGGTAAGTTCCTAATTAGACTATTAATTACTTGTATTGGACTTTATTTGTGTCAATGTACAAATTTATCCATTCGATGTTTTTGAGCTAAATTTTGATCAGGGCAAGTGTTACCCTGGTGATTTCAACTTTAACAAGCTTCTTTTTTTCAGGAAGTTAGAGATGTACAATTCCTTTTTTCAAAGTTGCTGTTTAATGCTGATATTCTCAAAAGACACTGATGTGTTATGATACCCCCAAAATAACTATTTGATTGAACTTTAATTTATGTTTCATTTGAGCGGATGGGAATTTTGTGGACATAAGAAAAATTATTTGAAAACTACAGTCATTTTATGCCCGCTCTTGGAAGGCGTGGTGACCTCATGGTTAGTGTGGTCGTGTCTGTATCCAGCGGTCCGGGTTGGAGCCCTGCCCGGGGACATTGCCTTGTGTTCTTGGGCTAGACACTTTACTCTCACAGTGCCTCTCTCCACCCAGGTGTATAAATGGGTACCGGCGAACTTAATGCTGGGGGTAACCCTGCGATGGACTAGCATCCCATCCAGGGGGGAGTAGAAATACTCCTAGTCACTTCAAGCTACGGAAACTGGAATAAGCTCTGGCCTGATGGGCCAGTTGGCTTGTACGTAGATTTAACCTTTTACCTCTTAAGAAAATAAGTCAAGACTAGCGTTTATGTCTGAGGTAGAGCAGACCTATTAGTGATTCTTGCGGAATCATATAGTTTGGTTCCAAAGTTCTATTATTCTTTCAGGTTTCACACAATATTTATTAGAAGAAGACTGTCATATTTTTGACAGTGAGCATAGAACAGTTTGTCAAGACATGTCACATCCACTTTCTCATTACTTCATTGCATCTTCACACAACACGTAAGTACGGTAAACTAATACTGCTATTTAGTGGTTGAGTTGTAGCCTGGGTGTTAAATAGAGTAACATGTTGGAACATAATGCATCAAATCATTGTTTTAAGATAAATTGGGAAGTTCTGGCGGTTAACAGACATCTTTTTTTCCAAACTGCTTTGCCTGCTCAATTTAACTGACTGAATGACTGACTAGCTGGCTGGCTGGCACATTGCAGTAAAAAGCGTCTATGAATATGTAATCATTAATCGGAATTTATTAAGGAAGGTAATAAGTAGCTACAGTATACTGCACGGTATGTGGCTGGTAGATACGTGTAGCGGGACAGATAATAAATGTAAGAAATAAGGGAGCGAATTGGAGCGGTGCGCGAGAGCGAGAACACGCGAGTGGCTTAGGAACGTGAGGTTCACTTGGTGGCGCGTGACACGCCATGCCAACTAACACCCTGCTGTTTCTCGCCTACCCGCTAGGAAGGCTATAGCAGTTGTGGCGGGAAAACGCAACCTTGCCCCTTTGGCAGAGCAGTCTAGAAAATTTCAGGGGTTGGGGGGAACTAGTAATTCCCAAGGGGCTGACTCCTTGACTTCTCCTTCGAGTTGGCCTTTGGTCAGGTTTGGTGATTGACAGATTGCTTTTGTTTGATTTCTTTGTAGATACTTACTAGAAAATCAACTCAGTGGTCCGTCCAGTGTAGAGGCTTATATCGACGCACTTCAAAAAGGCTGTAAATGTGTAGAATGTAAGTGTGAACTTTGCCAGAAACAAAATTAAAAGATCCAAGTCTAAATGCTCTTCACCTTTGTTTTGGCGTTGATTTCCTTGGCCCCTGGGCTTGGATTAATGTATTGAATTTAGAGTTTACGAATTTGTAAATAAAAGCTGAAGGAAAAATGTATCGAATTTTGTAGGATAATTTTAACATCACTAGAACAGCTGTGCTTTGAAACTCAATTAAATCTGACATTATAATCAAGCCCTTTTACCCTTAATGGTACAACGTTCGCTGTTAGTGCAATTTTTTGTCGGGCGTAAAGTTCCAACTCTTATTCGCGCGTTTAAACCATTTCAGTGCAATTCTGCCCGTCGTAATTTAAGCTTAACTTACATGTACGTCGAAAGTTGCACTCTAGACCATGTGTGTTTTCATGCTCTGACCCAAAACTTGTGTTCATTTTATAACGTTTCATAGAAATTCTAGAGACATTGCGTTCAAATTGCGCTTAAATTGTAGTTACTGCAGCATAAGCCGGATAAAAATCGCGACAAAAATTACATAAACGCTTGTGTAAATGAGTCTTGTGCACGTTCACACCTTGCAAGTACTCATTCACTCGCGCGCAGCACGCATGCTCGCAGCACGTATCCACGCGCCCGCGCAGTACACACGCACGACTACATGTATGTTTTGCTCGTTCTCTTCAGTCACTACTAGCGCAACAAACTAAGCAAAAGAGGGACTGCTTATATAAATTATCAATTCATACGGCCATTTCCAATCAGTCGAGTTTGACAAGAAGCCTTTTAGTTACTCCGTACTAATGCAGTTTTGGTTTTATCATTGTTTCAGTGGATTGTTGGGATGGCAGCGGTGATGATCCTGTTATCTACCATGGTCACACTCTCACTTCAAAGATTCTCTTTCGTGATGTTTTAGAAGCTATAGATGAACATGCATTCACAATATCTCCGTAAGTAGATAGTGCTTCCAAGCTTTCGGGGAGGGGAAGGGTTCTATGTGTTACTGAAAGAGTTTCGTTGTACCTTTTGAGGGTTGAAAATAGTGCTTTGGCTCCATTTAAGAGTGTCCCATGTCACTTTTCACAGTACTTACTGGCACCAATTGAATAGAAACAAAATTGTTTTCTCTGGTTAGGCGATCGAAGAGACGAGGTGAAAGGGTCAGTAAAAAGCGAAACTGGCTCTTTCGCCTCGTTTGTATGTAATCGCAAAGGAGACAACCATTGAGCCAATCAAAACTCGAAGAAAATACATGTAGCCGAGAACAAGCGCGCGAAAACGCCTCGTTTGTATGTCAAAGCGCTCAGACTGATAACTGCGATAAAAGCTATTGGCTTTCCTTCGTAGAGATGTAGTTGTATTTATGATTGCGATGCTCCGTTCTCAATTTGCGTTGATTTTAGAAGCAATTGGATTCATTTGCGACTTGTCTTGTATCTTTTTTTCAGATATCCACTTATATTATCCATAGAAAACCATTGTAGTGTTAAACAACAGCAAGTTATGGCAAAGTATCTCAAAGAAATTTTTCAAGGTGAGGTTGGAAGATCGATATTATTTTGGTACTGCAAGCACTGCAACGGATGTTTTAAAGTTATGCTTTTTTGTGACATTTTGTCCGAGAAAAAAATCTTTTTCTTTTTTTGAAGTATGAATAAGTGTGTTATTGCGGCCTTTTTGAAAGCATTTACTGAAATCATTCAATTGCCTGGGCTCTGGGTTTATATGGCTTGCATGTTTACAAAGGCTGTAGTGAACATAAAGCGCTTTTCAATTGGCCAAGTTCGATATATCAATATTCTAACATGGCTCCTAAGGCTTTCGGGTCAAAACTGTAAATTTTTTAAGTTCCTTTTGTCTCTCGATTCCCAAGAGACTTGGATGCAAAGACAACGACGCCAAATATAGAAGTTTGTCCTGAAAGCCTCGGAGCCATGTTAGAATATTGATATATCGAACGTGACCTATTGAGTGTCGTTAATCCACACCCAAGGTAATCACTCTAGCCAATCACAAAGGACACAGAAAATCCAGTGAACCAATCAAAAATCGAGGAAAATACCTGTACCTGACGTGAGCAGGATGATTACATGAAAAAGTGGCCTGTATTTTTAAGCCAGTTGTGAAGCAAAACCAAAGTAAATGCAAATTACTTTCAACACTGATTTAAAACCGCTCTAATTAAGTGTATTTGTATCGCATGTTCTCTCTCAAACATGAGACAACGGTAAGAAAATTCAAAGTTTTTGTAAACCTGAGCCGTACCTAGGGGTTTAGACATGAAGTGACAAGTTTTAACATTTTTTTTATATAAAATAGACCGAAGAAAATGTATCGACACATTACAACCATGTTTACATAGCCTCGTGCAAAAACAACTACAAAAACAATCAATCTAGGCTCAAAATGGTGTCCACGCTCATTTAAAGAGAAATAGCCACCCTGATTGAGATCTGATTGGACAGTTTTGAGTGTACGCATGTAATGATATGGTATGTTATTTACCTCGCCATGTAGATAAACTTTATACAATTCAACCAGGAGAAAACGAGTCGTATCTTCCATCACCTGAGGCTCTCAGGGAGAAGATTCTTGTCAAAGTAAGTGATGTCAACTTATTTCCCTCATTAGAATTCTACTCGCATACCACTGCAAGTGCTGCAATGTAGCAGAGCTGTCGCACATTCTCAGCCATTATTTTTTTGTGTGCCTTGGCTGCAAAATTGCTGCTGCTCTTTTCAAACGACAATTCAATCTGCCCGTGATTTTGTCAAAGTGCGATAAAACGACAGACGACAATTCAATCTGCCCGTGATTTTGCCAAAGTGTAAAGCGCATGTGAACATATCCACATGTTAATATGCGCTATAAAAGTACCATTATTATTATTATTATTATTATTATTATTATTAAATTAATTAAATTTTTTGGACAAATGATAATAGACAAATTTATAAGGGTTGAAAAGAATGAGTGTAATTTGTAATTGTTATTACCGAAAACTTAAGGAACAACTGAATTTCTGAATTTTTTACCAGATGCATGTAAGATTCAAGTTTGTATGGAAAAGTGCTCAATAAAGTTTGTTATTATTATTAAAGATTCGTACAGCTATTGATGATATTGAAACTGGTTTCGTCATTGGCTCCGGGCAACAACAAGTTGCCTAGGGAAGCCAAGAAACACCCCTTGTTTACTTTTTCTCTTCTTTCTACATCTCCAGCACCTTTCTAAGAATTCTTGCCGACCCCAACAATGCACATCTCTGGATCAGTCCAACAGGAATGCCCACCTCAATGGCTCTCAGATTGTCCTTCAATCTCAGTGGTATTGATCCCAATGCTCCCACTACCACTGGAATAACCTTTGTCCTCACACCCCACATTTTTCGAACTTCTCTTGCTAGATCTTGATACTTTTCAACTTTTTCATCTTCCTTCTCTCTCACCCCATTATCCTCTGGAATTGCCACATCTATAATCTGACAGCTCTTGTCTCTCTTGTCAATTATCACCAAATCCGGTCTCCTAGCCCCTATTTCATGGTCTGTTCGCACAGTGAAGTCCCATAGAAGTTTGTAATCCTCATTTTCAAGCACACTGTCTGGAACATGGTCATACCATCTCTCCTTTCGTTCAAACCCACATTTCCTAACAGGTCCCAATGGATTGCTCTAGCCACGTTATCATGTCTCCTTTTGTATTCTTTTTGTGCCAGTTTCGAGCACGAACTTACAATATGGCTAATGGTCTCGTTACTCTGCTCACAGATTCTACATTTCGGGTCATTCTGTGACTTGTCAACCATCGTTTTAATATAGTTTGTTCGTATTGCTTGATCTTGTGCAGCAATGATAAGAGCTTCTGTTTCTCTCTTGAGCTTTCCTTCTTTTAACTAGGTCCATGTTTCCTCACTTCTTTGTTCTTCACCCTGTCTTGCAAACTGTCCATATAACGGCTTTTCTTTCCAGTCTTGATTATTTTCAGTTCTTCTCCTCGCTTTAAAGTTGGCAGCTGTTTCTCTATTCGCATCCCCATCCCTCCTGACGGCTTTTAACAGTTCTTCCTCGCTTGTTTGGACATAACATTCTAGCGATACCTTTGCTTGATTGACACAATCCTCTACGGATATCAAACCTCTCCCTCCGTCCTTCCTTGGCACATAAAGTCGTGCCACGCAGTCCCGTGGATGGAACCCTCCATTCATGGTTAGCAATTTTCTTGTTCTGCGATCTAGGTCCCGAAGTTCTTGTTTCCTCCATTCAAGTATTCCTCCTGCATATCTAACGAGTGACACTGCCCAGGTGTTTATGGCTTGTATCAAGTTTCCACCGTTCAACTTCGAGCGGGCAACGTTTTTAACACGTCGTAAGTATTCTTTCCTGATTTTGTCCTTCATTTGGTCATGAAGCATGTCGCTGGCCTCAAGCACTCCTAGATACTTGTACCCTTCGCTTTCTTCCATTGCTCTTATTGTAGTGTCATCTGGTAGTGTTATGCCTTCTGTCTGTGCCAGTTTGCCACGTTTTCTGACCAAGACAGCACACTTCTCAATGCCAAATTTCATACCGATGTCATTGCTGAATATTCTCACTGATTGTATCAGTGAGTCCAGTTGGCACTCACTTCTGGTGTAGTGTAATTTGTAATTGTTATTACCGAAAACTTAAGGAACAACAGAATTTCTGAATTTTTTACCAGATACATGTAAGATTCAAGTTTGTATGGAAAAGTGCTCAATAAAGTTTGTTATTATTATTATTATTATTATTGTTATTATTATTATTATTATTATTATTATTATTATTATTATTATTATTATTATTATTAGTATTATTATTAGTAGTAGTAGTAGTAGTAGTAATATTGTTGTTGTTTTGGTGGTGTTGTTGTTATAATATTGATATGTTTAGAAAGAATCGGAAATTTTTTATTGGCGTTCCTCTAAGCAAGTAGACTTTCCCTAGTTTGCTTTCGATTTCTATGAGTTCATAAACTAATTGTTAAATAGAATTTCGAGGAACTTGTATGTTTGAAGACCATGATTATGTTAAACTTCAGGTCGCGACATACAGCCTAGCAACATGCACGCTGAAATCTACAGGCTCATTAAACTTTTGCAGATGAATAATTTCGGTCTTAACTGTTCCCTGTTCCCTACAATAAATATAATTGGTGTTTTTCTTATAAGTGACAATGAACGTTTTTATTGCGCTTCCAGAACAAGAAGCTTCCATCTGATGTGAAGACAGACAGTGGTGAGGTCAGCGATGACGATGACGAACAAGAGGATAGCTTAGTTATGAATGGCGACTGTAAACTCGAAAGACAAAACAGTAAACAAGGAAGCATAAAACGGCAAATAGGCAAGGTGGGTTCATATTTAAAATCATTGCTGAGCTTGCAAGAGAGGTCCTGTTTTTAATTACACACGACAGACCATCGCAGTCATGTACGCACTTTACACAGAAGCGAAAATAAAGCCTGAAAAAAATTCAAGCTTGAACAGGGTTAAACCCATGACCTGTGCGATACCAGTGCAGTGTTCTACCGACTGAGCTATCAAGCAAACCGTTAGTTGGTCACATTGTCAGTTCGTAATATACCCGTAGATGGTGGAGAATACAAGTGAATATATGAAAGATGATACATTTGAACTGCGGAGACAGATATGAAGACATGATTGATCATCGCAGTTAGGCCTTGAGGACAGTACGTAGTACACAGCGTCTCCAAGTGAAGTGGCCCGAAAGTCGACCAGGAAAGTCTCTATTCTTTTGGGTGTGAAGCTTTTGGCTTCATTGTTTCAGCGGTAAAAAATTTTCTTTCGTTGACGAAACAAAAGTCCTCTTTAACAAGTTTTCGTGAAAGCACTTGAGGGGCTTCCGATTTTTTTTTACCCAATCAAATAATAGCGCGAACACTCGCAAGTGTTTGGAAAGTTGCCGAGTAGGTATGACGTCACGAGGAGAGGTCACGTCACATAACAAGTGCTTTGTCAACGCCCGCAGGCTTTGAAATCTAAATGGTCGAACCTCTGGTTGCGACCACCTCTCGTAAGCGACCACCTCTTCTCAGCGACCAGTTTTCCAAAATACCAAAAGTTTTCAAGTCAAATCACTATATTTGGAACCTCTCGTAAGCGACCGCGACCACTTTTAGAGCTAAAAGTTTGAAATCTTTTTTATTTTTAACCTCCCGTAAGGGACCATTGGACAGATTATAGAGCGGAAATTGGATAATAAGGTGTTGTAATATTATGGCATTCCTGGGTAGTACCGGATTTTTTTCTCGAAATTGACTTTTCACATGAATAAGACATGTAAAACATGGGGTAAGTCTCTGCAGTTACCATATGCTAATGAGGCAAAATTCCGACCCAATATGGTCTAAGCTCTTGTAAGCGACCACCTCCAGTAAGCGACCACCAAGGCTTGTCATTTTGGTGGTCGCTTACGAGAGGTTCGACTGTAAGTCACTTGAGTTTTGGCGCCATTGTCGTCACCTAATCCGCTTTATCGTTATTAGCGAGTTTCGATTGTTGTTTGCTAACAAGACTTTGAGTTGATTTCAAAGCTGTATCTCTCTGCAGGATCCCAACAAGAAACCGAAGAAGACGACTAAGCTAGCAAGGGAGTTATCTGACCTAGTCACGTATTGTAAATCTGTTGCTTTCCAAGACTTCCAGAATTCTACCGAAAACCGTAAGTAGAACGACAGAGAGTTGTCGCACTAGAGTACGAACTTCAGAACTTCACTGCTATTTAGTAGAGGCGAATCTCTGCTCACGTCATTGTTTACATTTTTCCTCATTCACATACGACTTCGCGCAGAGAAAGCATCACGCTAGACACGAATTGACTTCAAACATTTAAGAGCTTGTGAAACTTAGTAATTGGTGAAATTTTTGGTTCTTCGGGTCAGTGTAAAATTCGAGGCGAAATTGGCTTTCAAAAACTGCAAATTCTGTGTGGCACAAGTTCCAATGAGTTCATACATTCTTGTAAAATTTTGAGCTCTTAAACCCGCGTCGCACAAAAAGTATTCCAGACATCGGGGTCAAATTCATTGGGACAGTTAATCGAGCTGCGCCCTTTCAAATGTTGAAAACAAAGATACTCCAGTAAGTGCACAGGTTCTAGGAGAGTGAACAAACGAACCTACGAACGGGTGATTGAGCAAACGAACGAACGCGCGAGCGAAGGAATGTTTGAACGAAAGAATGAACGAAGAAAGGAACGCACGGACGAATGAATGAAACTTGATTTTACTTTGGCGAAACCAAATATTGCGCGCACTTGTAGAGAAACACTAAGAGCTTATAGCATTAACTAACTTCGTATTTCTGAATTTTCGTTACAATTGATGTACCACTTCGAAGGTAACGAAAACAAGCCACGGATATCACAAGGTTTTCAAAGTACTTAGCAAAGACCCTTATGAAGTTTTAATCTTCCTCTAGTAATTTCTGGCGGTTAAGACTTTCCTCTAATATATCGTTTGTTTTTACTTCAGAAAAATGCTGGGAAATGTGTTCATTTAGTGAAAATGTCGCCAGGAGGTTGACACAGGCATTTCCTGAAGAGTTTGTAAACTATAACAAGACGTTTTTAAGCCGAGTGTACCCTGCTGGGAAGAGAGTGGACTCGAGTAACTACAATCCTCAGGAGATGTGGAACTGTGGCTGTCAACTTGGTAAGCTGGGCGAAAAGTGAATTTTAAAACAGTGATTGTAATAACGTGTATTATTGTATGGTTAGCTCCGTGACCGGGCAAGATACACCAAATCCTGCGCTGTGATTGGCTAGGGAGTGGCCCGCTCGGGACTACGTGCTGTGTCCCGCAAGAAAAATGTGTTCGTTATCTTAGATAATAAATTCTTTATTGACCAAGCTTGCTCGGTCAAGATGGCAATAAAAACAATTGGCCAGTATCCAGCCATCTTCACCGAACAAGCTTGATCAATAACCCATAATACGTGTGCATTTTATATTTGTTTAGACTTACTTATTGGGTCCATTTTATTGAGTCAGCAGTCAAAGAAAGGCTGTTGATGAGTAAATTCTTCTTATCTTGTTTTGAGCTGTTTTCACCTGACTATCGAAGGTAGTTCGCGTTTGCTTTGGTTCTGCGTTACTACGCTGCGTGACTGGCTTAATGAATGAATGAAATGAATGAATCTCGCCCCACTTTTTTATCCAATCAGAAGTGAAAACAAAACCAACTGTGACTCGGTCACTTGCTAATAAAGACGCCTTCATTGCAGGCTAATGGAAATGCGTTTCTCTTTTTTGTCAGTGGCATTGAATTACCAAACCCCAGGTCTTATGATGAACCTAAACACAGGAAAGTTCCTCGAGAATGGAGGATGTGGATATATCCTTAAACCCGCTGTCATGAGAGAAGGTAAAACATAACATCTCTCTGAGCTTGCCATGCATGGAAAATTGACAAATAAAGAAGCCTAAGCCGTGTATTACACTGTGATAAAACACGACGGGCATTTGAGAACACGAGGGAAATGAAGAAAACGCGAGCCGCAGGCGAGTGTTTTCTACATTTCTCGAGTCCTATCTATATTATAAAAAAAAAAACATAAATAGCAGCGGGAAAAGATGGCTGTTCGGTGCAGCCGCTTTTGACTTAATTAATAAAGTACTTTTGTGTTTGCTTGGGTTCCATAAGATGTTTGTGTCTTTTCCTATGCTTAGTGCTAGTTGCAGACTGTCCTACATCACTTTCTTCGAGTCCCGTATTCTTCTTTTCCCTCGATTTCGGTCGGCTACTCGTTTTCTTTAAAAGCTTAACCCATGGATTTATCTTCTCACGGTAAGGAGATTTGGTGAGCTCTTTTTCGGGGGCTCGGGTGGCATCTTCGCGTACTCTCCGCCATTTACTTATTTTCCTAGCGAGACTGGTGGCATGTTCTGCCGCGCTTATCTTCCGGTACGCGTTTTCCCTCGCTTTCTTTCTGCTGCATGTTTTCGCGCGCTTTCCACCGGTTACTTGTTTTCCCGCGCTTTGCACCGGTAATTTGTTTTCCCGCGCTTTGTACTGCTTATTATGTTTTGGTTCCGTGAGTTTCATTTCTGTCAGGTGTTATGTTTTGATGATTTTTACTATCTGTCTAACCTCTGCATCGTTTCTTCTTTAGAAATAGCATATTTTAATCCAAATACAAAAGATGTTATTCCAGGCGTCTCCCCGCAAATACTGCAAATCAAGGTACAAAGAAGTTTTCATTGTATTCTGACAAATTTTAAAAACGTAACCGTTACAACTCGATTTATTGGGCCAAATTACGATTTATCAAGGTTCGACCTTTAATTTTAAGTCAAATAAAATTAGTAATAAACTAATTAAATTATTAATAAATCAATGTTAGTAATAGCGAATTAAACTCCTTTAGTTTTTTTTTAATCCACAAATGAACGAATTTCCTGTCGGCAAGAGGTGTTTTATTTCTTTCAATCGCATGCAGAAAAACAGATTTAGATTTCCACAAAGAATTCCTTTCAATCAATCAATCAATCAATCAGTCAATCAGTGTATTTAACGTGGTCTGTACGCTTAGTTAAAAGGCTAGTTTTAGGGTACGCCACGAAAAAAACAGAAAAAAAGAAATTATAAGAGCCTTATGAAGGAAGGTATATAAATTTAAATAAATTAAGATTAACAACTAGCTAATATTAAAATATGAGAATTAACAATGTAGACACAAGTAAAATGTATAAGAAAATAGGATCATTAAAAGCAGTAAAAATTGATTAAGGATAGATCCACTTCGCACTAAGAGTCCCGTGAGATCTAATGTTTTTAAGTTGTTTTTAGAAGTAGTGTACGTTTGTATCTTTCGAGACTCGTCCGGTATAGCGTTCCACAATTCTTTCATTTCTTTTCGCAGGTCATTAGCGGTCAGCAGTTTCCCAAACCAAAGGGCTCCACAGCTAAGGGTGACGTAAGTGTAGCTGTAGTTGTTACTGAGAACGTTCTTTCATATTTTTCTGCCGTTGACTGTAATGTTTTGCTTACCGGTATTCTGCACAGGTGATTGATCCATTTGTCACAATCGAAGTGTTTGGCATCCCGGCTGATATTTCACAGGAAAGAACAAGAACGGTTCCTCACAATGGTAGATATTTTTCTTGATGTGATTTGTGTTTGCTTGGCACATTCTGCAGTAATTTTTCAACTTCTTTCTCGGTTTGTCTTTTTTTTTTCTCCAGGTTACAACCCAGTCTTCGACGAAACCTTCGAGTTTCACATCAATCTCCCTGATCTGGCTCTAGTGCGGTTCGTTGTACAAGATGATGATTTCATTGGTGATGGGTTTATCGGACAGTACACTATTCCTCTGAACTGTATCCAACCAGGTAATTCAACTAATGGCGGGAATTATCACAGGGGAAAAAACTGAACACCCGTCCCCCTTCACCCCACGGGGGCGGGGGGGGGGGGTTTATGCCTGAGATAACTTGCAGAACAGATCACCGTTTGAAAGGTTTTTAACTGTAGTTGATCGGAAAGTTAACACTGACCCATAGCGCGGTTTCCAATTGAGCGTCGAAAGTAATCCGGCAATTACTTTGGTTTTGTTTTGACTATGATTTGAGATTGGCTGAGTAATCTAATTGGTAAAGTAGCTGGTTTGGTTTTAGTTTTCCGACCCTCAGTTGAAAACCGCTACGTACACGACAAATACAGACCTGGATTTCCTTGCCATATTTTTACTAAAAGGTGAAAAGTCTGTATAAAAAATATTTACATTGTTTATCTCGAGGGTTTAAGTCTGCTTGGCTCTTGTAACAAATTAGATTGAAGACCGTCCACTAGTGGGCCAATCAACATTCAGAACTAATCCCAAAGTGAGTCGGCACCATAGTTTTCGGGCATAGTTCATTTCGTCGTGTAAGAATGCTTTCGTATGGTCTACTCAACATTATCTCGCGACGAGCGTTGGCCGGGTTATTTGGCGATTGGACAACGAATCGTTTGGAACGATTAAAAAAACCCACATAAATGCAATTAAAGTCAATTTTCTTGCTCGTTGCCAGGCTACCGACACGTGCGCCTTCTGTCATCACACGGAGAGGAACTGGACTCGGCCACCTTGTTTGTTCACGTGACCATCACAAATCTGAACGACGCTGCGGCTGTAAGTATAACACGTGATCAGTTCAACCCCTTCGGTACCACGATCAAAATTGATTCCTTGTTGATAATTTGATTTCTTCTCTTGGCCTATTTCCTTGACAATGCGGTGTAACTGTAAAGAGAAATTTGACTTTGATTAATGTTGTAATTAAACCAGAAAAAAAAATAGGTCTCTGATAGAAACTGTTGGTAAAGTTGTCTGCTTGATGTGACGTTAAGACGTTTTTTTCACCTTCCAGCAAAGACCGAGAAAAGCTTCTTTGAGGAAGTCAAAGAAAGCGAGGGAGGTAAGTCTTGTCTTCGATGTTACTTTCCTTTCGCTACTGCATGTAGAGTTGTATGTTGCGGAGTTGTCTTGGCGGGGTTTGTATTTCTGTTTGGAATTGATTATGTGTGTAAATATAACTAAAAAACAAAAAAAAGAAGGGAAAGAAAATAAAAAAGTACACCACTCTATTGTAGATAACGTAGTTATTTGTTTGTACGTCGAGTAAGTATCTCACTGTAAATGTAAGTGATGTAAGAGTAAAGTATACTTAAGTAAGCAGTGTAAGTATGCAGTCTTAAGTAAATGGTCTTTATTTTGTCTTTGTTGTAATTAATAAAAAAAAATTCTTATAAAGAGAATTGATTATTTGTGTTGTTCTTTTGTTTCTTCGTTCCAGTATACTAGTATGAAAACTGTGGGTGTCAAAGCGGTGGATGATACGTTTAAGGTGAGCTTCTATCAAGGTGTCTCTGAAAATCTAATTTTATTTTACAATTACTTTGTGTGCAGAATGTCCCACTTCGACCTCTGGAACAGAAAGCAACCAAAACTGTAAATCCACTGTCTTAAGAGACTGAGGATAATTACTGGTTTTGAGAACAGTAATGTGCGAACGTTGTTTGTCTTTCGTATGACTACGAACCAGATTATCCTAAAAGGCAGTAAAAGAAAAGTTACAACTAGGTGATTTTAAGAAAATGTGCTGTTCTTGTATCAGCTGAGAAGTTTGTCGTAAACCAACTGTAAGATGTTTAAGGTATCAGCCAACCCAAAATTGACCGTTTTGTATAATTTTGGTTTTTTTCTATGATTCGATAAATCTTAGGAATAGCTTTCTTTTAAAAAAAAATCCACAAAAAAATGTTATTCGTACCGGAAGTTATTTAATAAGCGAAAACAATTTTGCCATCTTAGTTATTCTAATAAGCCGCTGACAACTCTTGTCATCGCATTGTCAAATAAGGAGAGGTTACGTGACAGCTAAGCACATGTGTGTTTGTGTTTCACAAAACACACGCGATTCGCCATCTTGGAAGCTCTCAAAGTTGTCGCCTTGTGAAATCTATGAATGCCTTCGAAAAAGAAAAAACAATCGTGTCCCTTTCTTCGTCAAAGATAAGACCAAAGAAAGGGAAGAAAGCGTTTAGCTGTGAATCGGCGGCAGACCTCGCTTCGAGCGACAAAGGTTCTTTCTTCAACCAAGACGAATGGCTACAAGAAATCGAAGAACATGAACGCAGACCGGATACGAGTGAAAAGCAGTCGGTTGAAATGAGTGCAAGCCGTTCTAAAATTCGGTTAGAAGAAGCCGAAGAAGAACAAGAAGATGTTGGATCGTGGGCAAAGTTGAATGGTCGAACCACTGTTTCTGGAGAAAACCTGCAAGAAAAGCTTCAGCAGTCAGTTTTATGTCGATTCCGTCACGGGGACGTTGAACTGCAGGAGAATGTGTCTTTGTTTCCCACCGCCGCGAAAATTTGTCTGTTTCTTGTTACCTGTCAAACTACTATTGTTCAAGAAAACTGATACTTTCTTTTATCGATCAACACTTTATTTGCTTGACGCCTAGGTGTCGCTAATCTCATTGCGGTCGAAATTCTATTTTTCCTTGTTTCTCAATATGAAAATTTGTTCGAGTTGTGCATGTATTTTGAACTGCAAGTCGGCAGCCCCTGGACCAATTTGGCTGAAATTTGGCCAAATTAATGTCAGATAGCTTACCTACAAAACCGTCTCTGCGAATTTTAATTCTTCTTTTCATTTCAAAGTTATAACCTATTTTCCACTGGTGGGGACAATAATTTCTCATCCCCTAATATATTTGCTTGTAAAAATAAAACGGACGCACATTCCAGAAATCTGAGACACTGTTTTTTAGGCAAACGTGTGAAGAAATGAAAGCCGTATTAATCGTTTTCTTCCGTTTGTTTTTGGTGAGCATGGAACTTAATGAATGAAAACACTTAGCTTTGCAAAAACCTCATTTTTTTAGCACATTAAAGTTTTATACCTTTTAAAGGGAATTAGCTGTAACCATGATTATTCAGCTTTCAAAAAATATACGGTTTATAGGGATTGTGTTGAAACAAAGTGCGCTAGAACGGTCCGCGCGCAGACGGTCCCGGTGAGTTGGCTGATACCTTAAAGCAAAAAAGTTAGCTCATCGATCGGAGAACAGCCGTTTTTCACTTCACCTAATTAATAGAGTATAACAGTTTTAAAGCTGTAAAATAGTCAGTGATCACATTTGTTGTTATGCTAATTGTCTGTGTTGTATATTTTTATAGCTGGCTATTCAACCACTTAGAGACGGCACAGATCTCAGAGAAAATGTTCAAACAGCTCTTGGAAATTTCAGGGTAACATTCGTTTCTTTTACACTTCCTTTATTTAAACTATTAGCATCATTTGTAAAGCGACATTCTCTAATGACGAAAAAGGCTGACGTCGTTACAAAACATGTCGTGGTCATCACTGGTTTTGTTGTTGTTGTTCTTATGGCCAGACAAAGCTTATGTAGAAAGTCTTTAGACTTGCTCCACACCGTTTCTCTCACTTATTTTGCATTCTGGATATGCACGTTTTGCGGACCCATATTTTTTCAGCCAATTAAAAATCTCCGTGTTTTGTAAGTAAACAACGGGTACGCTTCAGGCAGAAGAATCCTCGGAGACCCTACTAGCCGGGACGATGCGATATTCGGGCGAGCGATATTTTTGGCGCGAAAGTTTACTTCAAGAGCTGAAGAGCCCTTGGGAACTTATTTTTACTGAACCAGTTCCAGCACTGGTCGAATTCCGTCCCGCTAAATATTTTTCTGGCTAATCAGCGAGGAGGTCCAGCCATCATCAATCGCGGGTAGTTGAGATTCTCGTGGAGAATTTCAGAAAGAAAGATTCAACGAAGACGAGGAAATCACAAGCTGTAACATGGGAGCAAGGGAACAATATTCGTCGATCAATTTTCATGGCGGACTTATCGAAGGTATTTCGCAAATTTATATCGCTAATGTACGCGATTTCTACACTGTTGTTAGTGGCGCGCGAAGCTAGTCGAGTGCACAACTTATTATTTTTCTCCTCGATCGTTGAACGACTTCTAAAACTTCCTCAAAAATTTCTGCGATGTGCGAATCTCAAAAGAGATCTCTGAGTTTTCGAGGTCTGAGTTTTCGTGACACCCAATGGGACTTCACGAAAACTCAGACCCCGAAACTCAGACCTCAGACCTCAGACCCCGAAAACTTGTTTTAATAACTGTGAAAATGCAGAAAAGTTCCCCCTAAGTTAATTTGTGAAGAAACGTTTTTTCCGTGTTTCTAACTAGCCACAGGAACGCTTTGCAAAGTCTATGAAAACTTGAAATATGTACGGAAGCATTCGCTTGCGGTTCGTGTTTCCGGCAGCATCTTTCGCTCTCTCAACCTTACTATTTCCACTCGTGTTTCTGTAGCCCTAATGCAAATTAGGAATTGCTTTCCATACCTGAATTAGTTTATAGTAGATGTGAATCAAGTGCTTAATAGCGGAGAATTTCTTGTTCTCTGTCTTATCTCCTTCCTCTCTTTTCTTCCTTTCAGGAGATCTGTGGCGTGGCTCCCCGGTCAAACCTTAAACAGTGCATAAGACTGCTGACTTCTAGATTACAAAGCACTTCAGAGTTTATCGCTTTGAACCTGGTCATGAAGGATGAGGTACTGCGGACGAGACATTCTCTTTCAATATTCGTACCCATGCTACCTTCAACCGTCACCTGTATTGCTTTTTCCTCTTCATGCTATGCAGCAAAAAAGTGCGTACCTTCAAACCGTCGCCAGAAAAAAAGTTCTGTGTACATGCAGGAAAAGAAGAAAGACGTTAGTTCTCGGTTTTGGTTAGCCGTTTCTGTTGTGACATCAAACACGAGAGACGTATTTACCAAATTTCAAAACACAGAGATATATATAACACAGAGAAGAGAGTTGAAAATCAATACGACGCCTAGGAGAATACTTTCGACGAACTTCGGAGTGTTTCAGTTGCCTGGAGATGTGATCAAAAACTGTCTTGTGTCAGTCAGTGTTTGGTATATATTCTAAGTCGAAACTAATACTAATCGGAAAACGGAGAAAAAAAATCGTGAAAAATCTATCCCACCCAAGATGACATGGAGTCGAGAAACCTCGTTTAGCAGCATTTATGGAAGAAAACAGCTCCGGTGCAGTGTGATCTGGGTACACAAACGTCGAATTTCGGGGAAGAATATGAGCACGCTAGTGAAAACTAACTGATGGTTCAAATCCGAATCATTCTTTTTAACTTTTTTTTTTTCTTTTCTGTGGTAGTATCCTTATTTCGAGGCTCATGGAAGTTTGCCAGAGATGTTAAAGAAAGCGTTGGCAGCGATAGAGCAGGTAGGAAAGGCAAAGGACGATTCACCTTTAAAATTTTAAACTAACCAGATTCAATAGTACTAAGAATATTTTTCAATCTTTACAGGTAGTTCAAGACTCTAAAACATTAATCGAAACTTGTGACTCCGTGCACGAAAGGGTAAGCTTTTCTTTCTATACATATTTAATTATTCCAGCGCAATTGACTTATGCCGTCACGTAGGTTTGCGTGACTACCCCCATCACCCAAAAGAATAGCCTCCTACACAGACGCTTTTTGAGCAGTTTTACTACTCTAAATTGATTCAAAGAATATAGTTTGCTTTCGTTTGTCATATTCATTATTGACTTTACTGTTATTCTTCAGATTATTCAGAGCCAGAGAGCTGGGTTGGAGTGGCACGTAAGTAACTTGCTATCTCGTTTGATTCTGAACAACAAGTTCTTTTAGTTGGCGCAACCTTTGTTGGCATCAACGTACGAGCTGGGGGGAGGGAGGAGATGGGGGCTCCAGTCCTCCAGCTGAGAAAATTATGTAATTTTTCGGGCAAAACGCTCATGATTCGGGCAACGTCACTACCGTTGGCATTGCAAGCTTTCAATAGAAGTACTTTTGGAATTGTAGCAGTTTCATTAGATGTGAGAATTGTCAACGTGTTTGATTTTGCGTTATTTTTTCGGAGAAGAAGGTCGTGTCATAAACGTATTAAATCTTGGGTTGCAGGAAGAGCTACACAATGCTTGTGGAAAAGAGGGCATTAAAGGCAAGCGGTTAACGAAGGTAGGCTTTGATGAATATGTATGTTTTGTTGTATGTGCATGCCGGTTAACAACTTGAACTGGTTCCTTGTTCGGCTGATCTTCGATTAACCCGAAGATTTCCGTAATGTTTTCAGACCCCGAAAGTCTTCTGTGGGCAGGTCGCTGTCCGGACTTATCGCATTGCTAAACAACCTTTGTGCAGAAAACTGAAGGATTAGTCAATTCTCAGAGATCACAGCAACCGTTTAGCTTGCGACATCTGGGTCCAGATTCTCCTTACCATTATCATGCATTTCTTTTGACTCTGCTTCGGAGAATTTAGCGTCTGGTTAAAACATTTTCTCATGAGATTACTAGATCATTTAATCACATCACCTGCTTGGTTGAAATTGCTTTAAGAAAGTAACGAGAAGTTAGGGTTTCATTTCGAAGACAGACGTCAGCAAAGTGAATCTAAACGTTTAAGTAACAATACTTCAGGGCCGGGTTGTTCGAAAGCCGGTTAACGCTAACCCAGGATTAAAAGTTAACCGAACTATTAATTTTTCTTGTATAAAATTATTTTTTTACTGCTTAAGTTTTGTGTAGTTTGAGCTTAGTCAAGCTCAAAACTGATGGACAAACAGTATAAACAGAAAACCTCACCGAAAAGTTACAAAACTGAGATCAAATTTCTTGCTAATCCTGGGTTAGCTTAATCGGGCTTCGAACAACCCGGCCCAGAGGTTCAACACGAGAGCTTGACTATTTAAAGCACCAGTCAAGGACTCATAGTTCATAACTGAGCCGAATTACTATTTAAAAACGGGGAACTAGTCAGAGACGGAATTCCGTTGACAGAATACCATCTAAGATCAGAATTTAAGGACGGTAAACCGTCTTAAAATAGCGACTGAAACTCCTCGTGATTTTCGCGTCCAGTGTGAATTTAAGAGAGTTTTCCGTTCTATTTTCCCGTCGATTTGGACAGAAAAGTAGACGGATAAATTTGAGATAGGAAACTCGTCATCTGCCGGATTCATTCATATCAGACGAGTTTTCCGTCTGAGGAGGAGTTTCCCGTCCCAAGACGGTTTTCATCGCTAAAATGAATCCGGCAATTAGTACCCTGAACCAGGAAGTGAATTGATAAAGAGGATGTCGACGGGTTGCCGTTCTCAGTTCTTGGTTACATCACTAATAAGTGTAGACACTTGATACCACAATTTGTGCGATCGACTCTAGTGATACGTTTCTTTCGTGGTTCAATCGTTAAGATCATTAGCTGTGTTGTATTTTGTTCAATTACCTTCCAGGCTGTGGAGAGCTATGCGTGGAACATCCGTGTGTTAAAAGGCCAGGCAGAATTACTTTTAAACGCAAAAGCGGAATGCCAGGAATATCTTCGACAGGTAGGAAGGGTTCCGTTACCTAGTAGATGACCATGGAGAGCCCCCCTCCTTGTTAATGCCCCCCCCCCCCCGACCATAAAAGCTATAGGCACGTATCTCGTGCAGAATATTTTTGTAACACACTATCTGAACTTTGCAGATGAAGTTTATAAGTAAATAGGTGAGAAAGTAAGCAATTGAATAAGCTTTGATATCCAAACTGACTGGGGAAACTCTGGAAAAAAAAGAAGTTAAAAAAGTTAAGAATTTTATGTGGTTGTTTAAACCGGAGGAAATGTGTTTAGGAATCAACTTTGTTTATTATACAGTTTATATGTAGTTTTGGCTTCTAAATAAAGGGAGCGAGTAGTATTGATTTTTGTGTAAGTCCTTGACTTTGCTCTTTTATTAAACGAAGTCTACTCAACTCATTTTTTCCGCAGATTCAAGAGGCGACTCTAGCGACTGGACTTGTCAAATCCGTTGGGTGTAATCTCTGACTGAGTACCAAATTTATACGTCATGTTCCCTCCCTATATATACGCATGTGCGCTGTAAATACTCGAATACAGTTAGGGTATATTGTAAGGACACTGCAGTGGTTCGTAAGTGACGATATGTAGGTTTTTTTATTCACTGTACATTTGCCTCCTGTCATTGCACTGAGCTTTATAGCAGTATTTTCCGCGAGTTGGGGAAAATCTTGTTGTCAAGATGCCATGTTAATCTCAAGTAGGTTTTGGTAAATTTCCAACTTTAAACACTTCTTGTTTCGTTACTTCTTAAAGGATAGCCCCGCGTAAATGCGGGCTGACTCTGCATTTTACGAAGATCAGATATAGCTGTGATAACTTCCTGGCAAGGGTTAACTGCTCAAATTCGTATTCTCGGTATAGGACTGGAACTAGCTTGCAACTGAGGCTAACACGGGGAGTCTATAAATGTAAATGACATTAATCTTTTTAATGATATTCCCCGCATTAGCCTCCATTGCAAGCTAGTGCCAGTCCAATACCGGGAATACAAATATGGTTATATCATATACGATGATGGTTGTAGCTGGGAAATCGGACGATACGAATCAAGTGAGAAAATTGTAAATATTAATTCAACAAGTAATTTAAAGGAAAAACATTGTAGAATTGAAAGAAGAACATTGCAAACCAAGGTGTTTTTGAGATTGATCTTTAACTTGCTGGTTTTCTCTTCTCTAGGCCGAGTTACCAAACCAGTGATTCGAGAGATAACATTTCTCTTATCCGACTTCTCAAGTTGTTTATCGAAAATTCGAGAGTTTGGCGAATTTGTTGATAATTGTCTATCAGAAAAAAAAACCCGCGATGTTGATACAAAGACGGTCCTATGAAATATTTGCACGCGTTGCGGACCTGTTTAGCAGGTTTGTAGTTTATTGTGACCTTGTATTATAATTCAGATATAAGATTTTTTGACTCGGTTTTTCTTATACGTTTTGTGATTATTTATTTTAATTGATATCGTGTACAGAGACTGACTGAATGTATTTGTAAGTAGTTCAAACTCACGGTAAGAGATACCAGGTCAGCTGAAAATAAAACATCGACTAAAACGTTGTGTATTGTGTGTCCTGTATTGCCTTCCATTTTTGGATTTGACCCTTGCCCGGCAATACTCAAAGTCGATACAGTGAAACCTGTTTTAAGCGGACACCTGGGACACTCATTAGTGTCCTCTTGATACAGGGTGTCCGCTCTAAACGGGTTCAGCAATAACATTTAATTACTAACCCTTTTGTAACACAGTGTAACACTGTAAGATCAAAGACTGCTCATAAAACAATGTCCAGTCAGTCAATGCATCAATCTGGAATAATCTACTTAGCTTTAAAACGACATCACTGAACAATGTTAAAGGAGTCTGAGCTGAGCTTTTAGAAGTAAAAAGTCCTTGAAGTGTCCGCTTATTGCAGGTTTTGTGCAACAAGATGGCTTAATATTGGTGTCCGCGTCCGCTTAACAAGTGTGTCCGCTGAGTGATTTTACAGTAAATGTAGGAAGAAAATTTAGGGACTCAAGCTGGTGTCCACTTAATAGAGGGTGTCCGCTTAATATGGGGTCCGCTTAATCCAAGTTTCACTGTAGAAATTAACAGAGATTTATCTGAAGGGGGCCCACTTACGGATCTATTATGCAAGAGCGGCGTGCTTTACTTTAAGCCTAGATCTGTTGAAATTTTGTTGGGACTATTGCCGAGGAACTTTTTCTCAGAAATTTTCCCAATTGAAACGGAACGCCGGCAAAAGTTTTTTCAATGTTTTGCATAGTAGAGATTCTGTTGCGATAGTACCCACCCCCTCTTTAAGAGCCAAGGTCTTCGAGGCCCGCCCAAATCTTTTAGGCTGTCTTTAATGGGCGCCGCCCAAGTCAGCTATAACGCTTAGAAATCTCACGCGAATAGTGTAATTCCTTTACAAACTAAATAAACTGCAAAGCCGTGAACGAAGATCCTGCTTGATTGAACGTTGGATCTCACAGCAGATCTAATCAGCCAAACTTGAAAAGTAAAACGATGAGAAGTCACCGACTACCGCAAGGCTGACACAACGTCGTATATTTAAAACAATACTTCAGCTGGCCAGACCAGCCTTCTTCAGATTTCGATTTTATTGAATTATAAAATAAAATTACGATATTATATAGTGGTGGATGTAACACATGTTTAGTAACTAAAACGAGTGGCGGAAATGACGAACAAAACAAACTAAATAAAGTAGGGATAAAACGGGTCTACGTAGGTTACAAGTTTTACGATTCATCGTGTCTATTCATACCGTGGGGTTCTAATGTCCCCGCTAAATCTATTAAAAAACATTTGATGGACCATAAACTTAAATATAGTATCAAGACCCTAGTTTCGATTTACGAGCCACCTTGTATAGATGAGGTAGATAATATTAAAAAATCTTAAGAAAAGTCTTGGCTTTAAAATAATAACGTCCAGTAACTCCAGCTTAATTCTTGTGCGCTGTCATGTAAGATGGCGGTGCAAAACATTGCAGTTGCATCGAATAACGAAAATATCTAAAATAACATTATAGACTGCGTAATCATCATTATAAATAAACCTAATTCTTGCCCAAAAGGTTTTTTTTTTTTTTTTCTTTTTGACTGAGCACGGAATTCGTTTTCAGCAAGTCGTTTAAGGAGCTATGTCACGGTTTGGACATCTTGAAAAATCGACCCTAAATTTACAAGTTCGTCGCTTTTAATCCGTTTAAATCTTCTCCATCCTTAACCATCCTTGTTCCTTTATGGTTTGTTCCTATCTGTTTGGTGTTTTTCTATCTTAGCAAAGTACTATTTTTAACTGAAAATGACGTAACTCAGCTCCTTTAACGAACTGTAGTGCATTTGCCCTCTGCTTTATTGTATACACCTCGCTCAGCCTGAAGTTCGTCCCCCGGACTATCTCTTGTCTCGGAGATCTATCACAAGGTGCGGTTCTGTTTCTCCGCAACGGCAAATCGAGTTGATTACCTTGAGACACTCCAGGTAGGCAAACACCACAAATAGGTCCGTGATTTCTTTTTCTTCCGGTCCTGGCAAGTTTTCATGACATAGTGATAAATATTTTGTACGCGCACAATTTACAGTAATTCAAAATCGTTTTTGGATTTCCATTAACTTATATTTCCAATTGGTATGTTTGTTGTTCATTGCTCATTAATTTTCTCCCCAAGACCGTGTTCGCCAGCAAACACGTCTTCATACCTCACAACAGCTCCACATCAGTCAAATTTGATGCTCGTTGAAATCATTTAAGTGATTGGACACCCAAATTTATTGTTCCGCGGAATAAGTGACAACGGGGAGATGGTATGAGAGGTACGTAGTCCACAGAAGCTTCCAAACGATCCAGGCGCGGTTGCACAGTACGTTAACTCCAAATCTTTTCTTTGTTGTGATAATGATGATAGAGGCCTGGGTACTTGATTCGTTCCACTTCCAACTTGGCGTTCAATACTCGGTCAAGTAGATCCCAGTCCTCCCCGCCCCATTTGTATCTGAATTCCTTGGCGTTCATTCCTTTGGGGAGAAAAATGAATTGAAGTTGGGAAACTGTCAAACACAGCTAAAGAAAAATTAACAAATATGAAAAATACAAATACAACTCCGTAGGAAAAAGATGGTTACTGGAACATTTACCCATAATTCTTAGCGTACGAAAGTTCAACTTAAACTTCTCGCTCATAAAAATGTACAGAAAAGCTATAGAGCCTTTAAAACTAACTTGCACAATGTCGTAATCACTGGAACAAATATTGCAAAAATAAAACTTTACTTGTACTTTATGGACTGTGCAAGGATCGCATGGTATCGTGGTAAAATGTACAGCCGCCATCTTTTTTCCTAAGGAGGATTGGACGACAAACTTTCTTCATATCCCAATGAATTGATAAGTAATGGTAATACGACTGAGTGGAGTCCAATTTGATCTGTTATCATAAGAGTGATAACAAAATCGGACGACCGCACACGAATATGATTACAGACCGAATTGGACGACACGAAGTCTTATTACCAATTAATCATAAAAATTACGATTTCCGAGAAAAGAAGAATAGCCAAGCTATGAAAGCACGGGAAAACTTGCATTAAAATACCTAAAAAGGAGACGTAAACATCCTAAGGCCATCGCGCCTCCTACCGGCAATTAGGCGCGAAAAACACAAAAGCAAGCGCGCGCGCACGCACGTAACTACAACTTTGAATGTGATTGGCTTATTGAACTGTCCGATAACAGACTGTCCAGTAACAAACTGTCCCATAACAAACTGTCCCATAACAACTCGGCAAGTGAATTAGTGGAACATAGGAGTTTTTTGAACCAATCACAATCGAGGAAATTGTAATTTTTTTTTATTAAAGACAAAAGAACACGAAAAATCTCAGTGCTCCACACTCGCGGAAGGCTAGGCTAATCAACTTCTCATAATGTCATTTTTGTTAAAAAAAAAACTATTCTGCTGTGACCGGAAATATGTTCACCGTTATTTCCAAAAGGCGACGACACAAAATGTTCGTTGTACATCCAGGATAGTCGCCCTGGTAGCCGTTACTTAGGGTCGTCACTGATTAGTGAGGGAAAAGCGTTGCGTGATGATACAAGCAACGGCTAGTAACATCTGTGAGCGAGCTCGCTTTTTTTCCACTTACCACCAAACTTTGTCCAGTCAGACTTGTATATACTAAGCAAGCCAAAACCATTCATTTGCCAGAAGCCCCTGTGATCCGCATACGTACTCTCGCAGTTGAGGCGACCAACCACAGGGAAATAAGCAATTCGTCCCTCAATAGTATTCTGAAAGATGAATCAGAAGAAACCTGATCATGTCAGTGTAAGAGCAAAAATAACATAAAAAATATAGTATCTTCTTTATGCGCAATCGAAACGATTTGAGATTTTGATCAATACGTCGAGCGATAAATCACTAAGTAATCATTTACACTGCTCAAGAATCTTAGTCACGAACCTTTCTGACGCTGTCCATGATGTCCACAGGAACATCGATGTGAAGATCGTACAGAAACAGTAGATCATGTTCGCTTGGAACACGCGCGACAGCCTCGTTTAGCGCGAGTGTCTTGTAAAATTTACCCGTCATGTTAACAATGGTGTGTCTGCTGCGGAACAGAGGAGTGTTAAACGCTTTGTCCATGTCGATATCCTGACTTTCAAAGTCCACAACGATGACGTGGAAGTTCGTATCACCGGTTAATAAGCTGGCAACAGTGAGTTCATTGATAAAATGATAGACCCATCGTCCTTGGTCTTTGACAGGAAGTATGAAGTACACCGTAGCTGTGCTGTTCCAGTTGATTCCTTCTGGAAAACACAACTTGTCACTTCCCTTCTTCTGATAGACGTGCTCTGACAAGCGAAATGATTTCATGCTATGCTGTAAACCAACTTCCACGTCGACAGAGAAGCGATCACCATAAACTGGATCAGACTTCTGCGTAACTTTGTGGATTCTCTTTAAAAAGAAATCCCTGGAAAGGAAACGAGACAAATCACTCAGCGTCTTTAGGGACCGTTCATTTTTTATAAGGTAGGGGGGGCTGGTGGGAATTGGGGGGGGGCCATGCGAAAAAAAATGGCTTTCGAGGGGGGGCCATCCCAAAAAAATAAGGGAAAAAGGGGGGGTCATGTGAAATATTTCAGTAAAACTTTAAAATGGCAATGTTTGAATATCAAAAAAATTGCTATAGAATAAACATAGAGGGCAGGATACAAATTTATTACAAACTCTCCTTCTGCTTTAAAAAAACGTTTGGCGACAAAAAGCATTTGTAGCTACTGAAAAGAAGTATTTAACACTTATTTTCGAATGCAACTTTCACTGGCACTCATCTTCATCTTCGCTGTCGTCGAGTTCTTCGTTGCCGCTTGTGCTGCTATGGGAGTCTCTTTCACCAATGCTGCAAGAAGCAGCAATGCTTTCCGTCATAGTGTACTCTTCAGGGTACATGAAGGTGTAAACATAATCTCTGACTTCCTGGTCAAGGTTTGTGGTGATTCTGCTTCTTGCAGCATTGGTGAAATAATTCCCTTCCAAGAGCTGTGCGATGTATGGCCCATCTCTTCTAAATAACGACGTGGCAACATCCACAACTTTAATACACTGTTCCGGGACGGCCGTTCTAGGAGGGTACACAAGGCATTTTGGAAAATCATTTCCTAGCAGGTTTCCAACACAGATTCCATAAACTCGTAGGACGTTGTTTTCAGTCCGCTTCCTCTTTCTTTCATTTGACTTTCTGCGGTTTTCTTTTTTCCTTCTCCTTTTGTTGATGTGCTGTTTGAGTATGCCCTTGAATATGCTGTTATAATTGCTCTTCTTATTTTCTAGTGCTTCCACGTCCTGCGTGACCTTCGTCAACTTAGCTTCTATACATTTGATTTGTTTTACATTAAAACTGTGGGCAAATTCTTCGCCCTGCTTCAAAGCAAGCCAATTGGACTGAAAGAGTGTGGAATCGTGTTCCTTTACATCTTTCAATATGACATTCAACTTTTCCACCATTGCTCTGTGCTCTTTGATGGAGAAGTTCAGTTTTCGTCCATCACTGGGCTTCAACTGGTACCCTGGCATGGAAAACTCACTCGCCCTTTCTGAACAGCCTTCCGCACTTAGAAAGATTGCTTCTTTTGCTTGTAAGATGTCAAACTGCCTGGATCGTTCAGCTGTAAACCTTTTCTTAAACGACTTGTCGCTTTCGCCATTATTGCGCATTTTGGAATGAGCCTCTTTCATGATGCTCATGTAGTAATGCACTCTTTTCCCGATTGGAAAAGCCCTTCATGGGTATGTTATGGTTTAAATTTAGTTTTGGCTAAAATTTTCAAACCAATTGGATTTTCATTTCTCTTTGTTCTGAATTATGACAATGAACTTGAGACATTGAAAATTAAGAAATTTTAAACCATAGATAAATTTAAACCATAACAAGTATGCTAAAATTTATAAAAAGTAATCCACTATTTGCAAGATTTGAGAACACTCATAGCTTTTTGTTCTACCTGCACAGGGCAACATTTATACATGCCTGTCACTAGAGTAGAGGGAAAAACCTTCCAAATGAAGACATCTGTAAATTAAATGTAACAATGTGTTTCACACAACACATCAACAGATTTCCAGTTTTCTCACAACACTTTGTACTTGGTTCAGTATCACAATGCAGGAGCAAGGAAAGACTCTGTTCCAGGCCACTGTTACTTCCGTAAGATTGAGAAGTTTATGAATGAGCACTATGAGGAGGGGGAGAACTACAGGGAGTTTCTAAAGTTGTCCTGTCAAGAAAAGGAAGGAGAAATTTGTTCTCTTTGTTGTGAATGGACTGGACCACCCATAGAAAGATACCCTAAACCAGTTCCTGACCATTCCTGCCTACCGGAATACCACTACCTCTCCTACCAGAAGACCCCAAAAGAAGGGCGTGATCCAGATGACTGGCAGCTAAGGGTCCAAGCGAAGAAAGAGCATGGAAGTGGCAGGCTGGTTTTATCTGACCCAGAGAGCGTTGCTCTGTTTGCAGATAAGTTTATTGTCAAATCAAAGTTTGTGGTGGATTATCTTCAGCATCTTGAAGTGCTGGAATTAAAAAGGAAAAAGAGAGCAGGAGAAAAGGCAAAGTTAAGTAGGGACGCAAAAGATAAATCACAGGAGGATTATCCTTGTACTGAGTTGTGCGAAGATCTAACCAAGCTTAAAAAGCTCCGTGTTCCAGAACTAAACAAGTACTTGAACCACCACGGGCTGAAGCAGCATTTGAAACGCAGCAAGAGTGAGAAAGTAAAGGCAATTGTAAGACATTCATGCTTGCAGCAGAAGAGTCCTCTCAGAGCTGGCCAACCAACACTGAGAAATGCCAGGACATTGACACAAAATGACAACAGGGCAAGTGCTGACAGCAGTGAAACGGATGGAAGTGACAATGATGAGTATGACAGTGATGCCATTGACTCTGGGGGAGAAGATGACTCAAGTGACGTCATTCTTGCATTCATCAATTCAGATGAGGAAGATGCCAATGAGAGGCCAAATGCCACACGCTCAGGGCGAGCCATAACTAGGAGATCCGAAATTGATTTCTCTTTCTTTTGATTTGTTTTTTAAACAACAGCTCTCTGTAGTATAGGGATTCTAATTTTGTCTTCATAGTGAGCACAATAACGTGAAGTAGGGGGATAATAGAGAAATATTAAAAAAGTTGAAATCTAAATATTGTTTGTTCAATTTTTTTTTTGGGGGGGGTCATCCCAAAAAATTACCGCTATAAGGGGGGGGCATATGAAAAAATTGGTAAGCTGAGGGGGGGTCATGCGATTTTTAAATGGTGCTTCCCAAATCCCACCAGCCCCCCCTCCCTCATAAAAAATGAACGGTCCCTTATCAAGTGCCAAATAAGATATTTTTTAAAACAACAGGACTGGGATATAATATACCAAAACACACTCGAGGAATCGTTATAACGAAACATCGCATGTTTAATTTTCGGACACTTTTTACCTTACTTCGGACAAATTTTGGACAAAAATTTCGGACACTTTGCTAAAACAAAGCTAACGTAAATTTGCGCCTACAAAACAAGTTTTAAACTGAAACAACATCTGTGAAAGTGAAAGTTTCAGTCTGCAACTTCGAAGTTTTACGGATACACCGACGGGAAAATAAAAAATTCTATCTAGTCGTTCGTATCTCAACTAGAGTCCGCTCCATGAGGGAAACTAGCGGCTTTGGAGCTATTTGAAAGTTTTATACTGTACTGTAAATATTTCGGACGCTTATAATTTCGGACGTTTTTCTTTTCGGACACCTTTTTGTTCGAAATTAACATAGTCTAAAATCTTTTGCAAGTAATGTACTTCACTCCTTAGCTGAATGTTTCTGCAGCTTTCTACAGAATGAAATCTGGAATAATTGCACGATCATTCGACTGATTTTTCGCTCCTTTCTGATTGGTGGAGAAACTACGACGTCATGGGCAAATAATTGCTCATTCCCAGATAACGTTAACAGAGTCATTAACACTGCAAATATTTTTCTGCTCATGCGCATTAATATTTTCCAGTTTGAGGAATAAGACAAAACAGTCACAGCGAGCGTATCCCAACCTCGTTCTCAGGGTCTCCTCCTGGAGAGCGGGAAGAAAAGAGACACTGGGAACGAGGTTGAGCGTATCCCCGTTGTATGCAGTAAGATATTTTTGTTAACAGTTGTTGTGATACCTTTGAAATAACGATAACGAGAAAAGCTAGTAAAAATAGCCCGACACCGAAAACAAATATTTCACTAAGGAATCAAATACGGCCGCAAAGAAACAAGAAAATTTCTTATCACATCCTTAAAAGGTGTTTTCAGTTGTGCTAGATAGGAAAAGACAGGAATGATCTCGTAACAACTTAGCCTGCGAACAGGCTCCCGGCGAGGGCGGAAAAAAATTCGGCGAGCGAAAGCGTGATTCCGTGAGCGAAGCGAGTGGGAGTCGGAGCGTGAATCCGCGAGCGCCCCGTGCACTCTCTCGTCACCAGACCGCTTTCGGCTCGTCCCGCTCGCCCTATACTACACTCGGCTAGCTCGCTCTAAAACTAACCGGGAGCCTGTTCGCAAGCTAGTAACAACTGTGAGATCGATCACATTTTTCAGCTGAAAATGTCATAAAATCTCGTTCCACAAACCTCGTTAAAAATTTTATTTCACTCGCCCCAGTTGATATCTTAATTTTTTTTGTTGTTGTTCTCAATTAAACTATTTTTAGCTAGATTTTACCCACTTTCTCAAAAGTAAAAAAAAATTGATAGATAATTCAAAATGCACGGGTTTCCAAACGAAAGACGCTATTGAGCTGACAAGTTCTCAACATATAAATTTCGCACGTCTTATACCTGGATTCGGACGGATTCGCATAACGTGTTTGCATCCTTGTTGCCACCCAATTCAGATCAGGTGATGATTCATTTGGGAGGTTACAATTGTGCAATTGTCTTCTTTTTACATACTTCCATGCAATCAGTTGCGTGGGACAAATTGCACAATTGTAACCTCCCAAATGAATCATCACGCAGTCTGAATTGGGTGGCAACACAGATTGGTCACAGCCCTCGTATTTTATTCGATCGCTGAACGCGCGGCTAAAAACACGGGAAAACCGGACGCCAGCGCAAAACGTCTTCAGCCTTATGCGCCTACTGGCGCAAAGAGCAGTAATGAACGGGAGACTTGACGGGGTATGAGGTCGGAACCGAGAAAAATAGAGTTAACCGAATCAGTTTACTGTTCGCTATGACGGACGTCTGTGATAAAGGAAACCCCGCTATAACGAATTTATGGGAAAACGACCAAAATCTTTGTTATAGTTGCGTAATGACATTAAATCGTTATAGATTGAACAGACTTTGGAAGCTACAGAGAGAAGTGTTGCGTGACGACGTAACGGCTGCGAAAGTGAGGAAGCCTGGGTGTGAACGTCTACCTGGAAAATGTGAATGTTTTTCGCGTGACTTTCACCGCGTGAAATACTGCGAAGGGGACTAACGCTTGTAAGATGTCTCAGCTCTCTTTGTTGATAGTCGTACTCGCACCCTAAAAGGCTTGACTGACAAAGCGCAATACCGCGCCAAAACAATGTCACTACAGTGAATGGTGTTCTCGAAAGCAACAAGACATTATTTGCTTCAGTCTTACGAAGAGACCTTTTGCGATACCGACTCCGCTACGGTTTACATTGTTAGCAATATCATAATCCATGAACTAAACAGAAAGTAACGAATTTTTTCCCCGTGTTTGGAGTTGCCAGAGAGTCGAGAGAAAGTTTATCTTTCCACTTGGACCACTTGGTATAGAACCTTTTCATAAATGGCTGCCAATTTAAATTCTTTTTCTTTTGTATATGCATTTAAACTGGCCTCACTTAACTCATTTGAGTGTAAAAATTCCTTTGAATTTTCAATTTAAAAACGAGGTTGGCAAGGCTGAATTTAAATACTTATGATACTTAAGAAAAGTCTATGATACCAAGTGGAAAAGTAAACATTTATTCATTATGGAGGTTGAGAGTTAATTACAGTAACAATTACACTAACTGGTGAACGCCGTGTAAACCGGTTACACGAGTTCATATGAATTTTTAAATAAATATATCAAATGAAGATTTACATAAATAAAGAAACCCTGTTCTAAACTTACTTGGAGGTGCTTTGACGAAGAGAAGTCACCATTTTATTCACAACCGAGTGAATCACTTCTTTATCGGCAAAACGGTTGTGCCGGTTCCAAACAAAGCCCGGATCGCCCATGCTTGTGTCATCATCAGGGAAAACATTCGATTCAGAAACCAATTTCTGACCTTCGTACCGATAGATGTTGTCACTTGACACAAAACTTGTCTTGTAATCACATGTTGGTAGATAACTATCTTTGGGAATCAAAGGCAGTGAATAGAGCTTCCGGTATTCATTGCTTGTTCTGTTGGATTTCAGTTTGTATTCATGGTGATTCTGCACTGAAAGCACGGTATGGGCCGACTCTTTTTTCCCCGTAACCTGGGTGTTGTTCGATCGGTTCGAATACCTCGATAGGTATTCGGAACTGATCACTTTGAAATCTGCACCGCTAGACCGTTTCCAAAAAACTTGCACAAATCCGTCGCCAGAACCTTGTTTATGAATTACTTCGATGTAATAGCGTTTTCCTCCGCGAAGTTTCACGTCATTCGAAAGTTGTTCAGGATATTTATCCAGTTGGTTCTTTTGCGTCCACGCTGCACTTTCATTGGTAAACACACCGGCAATCATTAATTTCTCTTCGGGAAATTCACTTGGACTGAGCCACAACTCTGATGAATCGTCGGAGGCTATCGCAAAGCGGTATGATCCACTCTTTGCCGGGTGTAAATACCCGAAAAGTTGCTGTCCATAATCCGCTCTGCCGTCTTCAATCTGAAATAAGTCAGTTGTCATTAACTTTTCCTCATCGGGGTAACGTGGAAAAAACGGCGACCGTCGTAAATTCGCCAAATTCGGACCACACACCGATCGCCAAATGCGAACATTTAACCTGGGCTCAATGTCGCCATCTAAATGTACGCGCACACGTGCTTCTTGGTGTCTACCACTAGCGCCGCCACCATCATTTTGACTGTGTTTAGGAAAGATGAAGACGAAATACGAGATTGAAAAGGTTAAAAGCACGAAAACTGATAGCTTGCCAAATCTCTTTAGTCTCCGTAATCGAAGAAGGTTTCCAAACACTCCAAAGGCCATGGGTAGTGAAGTGATGCGTTCTGTGCTGGTCAAATTATTCACCAAGTTTAAATATTACGTTTTATGCTAATGTTAAATTGTAAACGTACACCAGGCATAGCCTTAACGATGACCCTTGACGTAGTCTCCCCCGCAGCCGTTTTTTGGGATGTCACGCAACGCTCCCCCCAAAGAAACAGTAGGAATTAGCAAGGAGTGACAGGCCTGCACAACTTCTAACAATGGAAACTTTTGTACCATGTAATATATGACCCCTTTATAGTTTTGCTCTTACGAGTATGTCTTTTAGGGATTTACCTCTTTTATACGATATTAGTGGTGGCTTTTTGAAAATTTGCCGTAGAGAAGGCTGATTTTGTATCAAGTGCCATTTTTCCATTAAAACATTTTTGAGGTTGGGCACTGATGGTTGATATTGTGTTACAAAAGGCAAGAGTTCTTTCCGGCTTTCATGTTTTTGTCTTAGCGCCGATTCCCTTTCTGTGAATTTAATATCTGAAAGGAGTGTTTCGAAGAGAACATTTACAAATTCAAATCACGTCTCCTTGCTAGAGGTTATCCAAAAAATCTGATCGAAACACTCCTTTCAGATATTAAATTCACAGAAAGGGAATCGGCACTAAGACAAAAACATGAAAGCCGGAAAGAACTCTTGCCTTTTGTAACACAATATCAACCATCAGTGCCCAACCTCAAAAATGTTTTAATGGAAAAATGGCACTTGATACAAAATCAGCCTTCTCTACGGCAAATTTTCAAAGAGCCACCACTAATATCGTATAAAAGAGGTAAATCCCTAAAAGACATACTCGTAAGAGCAAAACTATAAAGGGGTCATATATTACATGGTACAAAAGTTTCCACTGTTAGAAGTTGTGCAGGCCTGTCACTCCTTGCTAATTCCCACATGAAGCACTTGTACTTAGGACTTTCATTTACAATTTTTTTCGTCCGTCATGATCGTAACCTGCGAACACCGCCTATTTTTGGCGACGTGCGGCGTGAAACAAAAACCAGAAATCCCTCGCGTGTTCGCACCGCAGACCTTTTCGCGCGAAAGCTTACGTCATTCACACTTTGCTATTATGTGATTGGTCTGTTCAACAGAGCGCAAACAAACCACAAACACAAAAGGAAAAGAATGTGGTTCGGATGTGAGCAGCCGTTTCTTTGGGGGGAGCGTTGCGTGACATCCCAAAAAACGGCTGCGGAGGAGACTACCTTGACGGGGAGTGCCCTTATAATAGAACCTGACATGTTTTGAAACCTAATGAACCATCGCATGCCTGTTTTTCCCCATGGGACAGAGTTGGAAGTGCACAACATTTTCACCGTTGTGGGTGAAATGCGTAAAGTTGATAACCTTTGACCATAGTTACTATACTTTGACATAACAAAAGAATAAAAAACTAAAATTTACATACTTTCCCGATATTTTGACTGTAAAATTAGCGGGGTTATGGCAGGTGACGTGTGGCGGTGTTGCTATAAGCTAACCTTTTCTTACCGAGATATTTATATTCTTTTGAAAGTATGAACAGTGAAATCCGAAAGCAGATGGTAATGCCATGCAAAGTCGGCGACAAAATTTTTTTTCACAAACGTAAATATCTATGCTATAGCTATTCCAATTGGAAAATTGGAATTCACAGCTTCCAAGCCGTTTTTAACACAGAATACAAAGCTGGAGAAATTATCTTTCACCGCACGAACTCAAATCTGGTTTAAATATACTGAGAAGATTGTGCAATCGGCATTTTAATAAAAGCGTGACTGGCCAAAGGGAAACATTTAGTTTTGTTTTCCACCGAGACCCTCAATGTTCACGACCTGATCACGTACGTGTCGAAGGTAATCAAGTTGTTGTTTGTGTTCTCCTCCAATCGGAAAACATATTTGAGTTGGGAGGTATAACAAATGACATTAACGGCTGCAATACTGAAAAGCAGAAAAAGCATCGGAAAGTATTTTTCTCGTCCTTCCTCTCTTTAAGAAAAACAAAACATTGTCCGTGTTTCTACAGTCATTAAAACACGAGTGAAGTTTGGGAGAACGAGAAATGCTGTGGGAACACGGGCCGCAGGCAAGTGTTTCCACAGCTTTTTCGGAATCTTTCAAACTTTCACGAGTTAGTTCGATTTAACAATAAGAATACGAGTGCTTCGACTACTAGTGGTGAACAATAAAGACAATAGAGTCTTTATATGTCTCGGAATTAACTATCGGTCTGATAGTTGCCCCTTGAAAATTTGCTACGTATTTGCCCTCGAAGCGTCGCTTTTCCGGCAAATATTTGTTTTATGAACATCAAATTTCCGCCGGACGAACAGGCTCCCTGCGAGGACGGAAAAGAATCTCGGCGAGCGCGAAACAGAAGAATTTGGAGCCTGTTCTCGCTTCCTTCGGGCTCACCGGGAGCCTGTTTGCAGGCTATCAGCCGATAGTTTCGAGACAGAAACACTCTGTTGTTGATTAAAGGGCCCATTAACCGATTCATACGCGCGCTCGCGCGCGTTGCTAAGGAGGTGAAATTTCACTTCCGGTTACTTACATGAGCCTGAGCACGGAAAAAAATAACAACTCAAAAACTTGCAAATTCGCTTACATTTTAGATGTTTTTCTTTGTGTTTTACAAAATGCAAAGTAAAACAGTACAAGCAAAGACAAAATAAGAGAAAGACAGAAAAATAAGAGCAACAGAGAGAGAAAAACTAACTCCGTGTGGCTTTGTTTGCTTACTGTAACGATAGATCGTATCACTAGGTTAGAGATCATAGTAACGCAAGAGTGTCACGGGATTTTGTAATCGATATAACACCTTTTTAGATAGAACAAGGCGTTGTCTCAAGTGTATTCTAGGGAACACTCGATTCCATTAAAGCACTTTAAACAGTTTTCTATGATCTGTTCGATATCGAAACACTTACCAAAGTGCGTTGGTAGTGTAAATTGCGCACGCGCTGATAGGGTAACTTCCAATATATATCGGGCGCACTTACGGTTTCTTTAAATGCGAAAGGAAATGCGGTTTTTCATTAAATCCAGCCTTTTTCGACGAATTTCGATTAAAGCCAAAGTTGAAAACATAGTTATGCATTCCTGTTTCGAAATCATGCTTTTTTCAGAAAATTAAGAACTTTTCAATATTTTGAAATGCTCTCAAAATCTGACCTTTTAGAAATGAAACAAAATGGAAGCATAGCGTAATGATGAATTAAATTGAAATATTAAATCAATGGAAAAAATCCCGATAAAGTAATTTGCCCGGGAGCCTTTGCATTTTTTCTGTATTAGTCACATGACCATGGGCGTGGCATGATGATGTCATCACTAGTGGTACTGATCATTAAAAAGTTAAAACACATGAAATAACTCAGAACTAACTAAAAGTGATGAGATTATATGAGAATAAATTTCCCTTAGCAACGGCTCGAAAAGATCGATTAATGGAACGACTAGTCAACGAGGCGTTGACTATATCGTTTATAGAAAACGAGGGCGAGTTAAACTCCAAAGGATTACAGCACAAAACATACAATTTTGTGTATTTTTAAGCCCAAAATTAAGAAAAATTTTCGTTTTTAAGAGCAGTGCGCGCGATCGTTGTCTATAATAAGTCGAATAATTCTTGCATTTTGATTGTCTCTAGCTTATGATCTATTAGAGGACAGACGTATAGATGACATCATTAACAATTTTGGTTTTGTTTCCTCATTATACAAAACAAATAGGGCCCTTTCCATTCGACAAAAAATTCCGAAATTTTCGAAACGGAGACAAATCGTACGGAAATTTCCGGGGAAAAGTTCCAGAAAATCCGGAAATTGTTGAATTTCCGAAAAGCGAACCATTCAACCGAAACTTCTGGGATGAAAATCAAATGGAACGGAAATTTCCAGGAAAAAACGTTCGAAAATTTGGGCCAGTACCTCACGAGGTTGTCCTCTTTTTCGGAAATAATGCAAATTCGCAAATTTCAGTGTCACACTCGCCTAACGGCTCGTGTGCCACTTTTTTGTTCTTACCACATTTTAGCTATATTGTTAAACTAAAACTATTCATAAGTTCGGCCTTTTCTTTATCCTCCACTGCAAGACCACCATCGTCGAGCTTATAGAGTTATAGCTGAACGCATGAACTGATAAAGTTTGTATAGGAGTCCACTCGGGGTTTTGTTAAGGAGGCTGTGAGCCGTCCGCTTACGATAGTCCTAGGGAACTTAAGCAAACCACGACGGCAACGGCAACGAGAACGCCACCAGACAAAAGGCTTATTGAGCAAAACAGTGGCTGTTCTCGTGCGTTATTAAGCACTTAATGACTGGCCCTAAGGGAAACAGTGAGTTTTGTTTCCCCGAGACCCTCAATGTTCCCCGAGGCTTCGCCTCGGGGAACATTGAGGGTCGAGTTATACCTCTAGACTTAAAAATAGAAAAAGAACTGTGAAAAAATGATTTGAACGAGCGGCAGTCAAGCCGAGTTGTCCTACCGAAACGACACGATAACAGTCTAACAAAAATAAAGACAATACATGAGTTGCTTAGCCTTCTTCCAATGCTTAACTCGAGAATTCTGAAATTGATTTGAGTCATTTGACGAGGAACAGCATATTCTGTTGTAAATGACACAACTATTTTCCTACCTTGCGAGTAGTGACATCGATCGAAGAGCGAGTTGCCGAACGCGGGCGACCAGTATTTTCTCTTAGGGCGACCCATTTTTGGCGCAAAATTAAAAGCTTGAAGACACAGAATCTTCAAATTTTCCCCTTTGTTAATCTGATAGGTTTTTGCCGAATTATAAATCCCTTTTCGTCAATAATGAATGACTTCTCTAGTGAGAAACGTTGCCCTTTTTGACATCAGGCCGACTAGCACACAAATTTGCCGCCGTTTCAAGGTACACGACCTGATCGCGTACGAGTCGAAAGTTCAAGTTGTTGTTTCCCTAGGGAGTTAGTGAGTTTTGTTCGCCCTAGGCAGTTAGGGTCCGGACGCACTGGACTGACAAAATTTGTTTGGCCCTTCCAAAAATCTCGACAAAATTTGTCTCTGCCAAATTTTTAATTTGTCGAGCGTGGGCGCACTGAATCACAGCAAAATATTTGTTAACCACAAGTGTCAATCACATGGAAATTAACACCATCACTTGCGCGCTTTCAATTTGATTACGTGTAGTCGTGAAATTTGCACTTGTTCTTGTACTCGGCTGACTCGGGTGGACATACGGATGTACAAATTGAGCAGAGCTTGGTCCTGGAGATGCAGCTGGAACGTTAACGTAGACTTGGGAACCGTAATAGTTGTACTGTGCGAACGGATCGTCATGGAGCATACCGAGGTACGAATCGTTGATTGTAGTCTCCTCCGCAGCCGTTTTATGGGATGTCACGCAACACTCCCCCCAAAGAAACGGCTGCTCACATCCGAACAACATTCCTTTCACGAAATTAGCCAATTACCGCTTCCGTTCCATTTTCAAGAACGTTTTCGCGCCAAATTCGCCCTTTGAAACTTGTCCAATCAAAGAATGTTTTTTATCTTTGTATCCCGTCGTGAGAGACGTCACAAATGAACGTACAGATTTCCGGCTTTTGTTCAGGGACGCCGAAAAATACCGGCGACGCTTGAACGAGCTTTCTATGTAGCTGAAGACTCTTCAAAGTTCAAGCTACTTATTAGAAGCTTTCAACTCAAAAAATTATTGTCGAGAAGGAAGATATCTATTTTAACTTAATAAAGGAATCAGAAAATCAAGTAGCTTCGCTCGATTTGTTGACAGCGAGTTCTGAATGCCGCTCTTTGTCCCCTCTCCTCCTGATTTAAATCTGTAGGAAGCGTTTCGCCCTTGATTGACGCTTACAATTTGACATTTCCCGAAAATATATATTCTCTCATTAGCTGAACATAGCGATGAGCACATGAAGCAGTTGCAGTTAGGACTTTCATTTACCTTCTTTTTTTTGTCTGTCATGATGGTAGCCCGCGAACACCGCCTATTTTGGCGACTTGCGGCGTGAAACAAAAGACAGAAATCCCTCGCGTGTTCGCACCGCAGGCCTGTTCGCGCGAAAGCTTATGTCATTCTCACTTTACTATTATGTGATTGGTCTGTTCAACAGAGCGCAAACAAACCACAAACACAAAAGGAAAAGAATGTTGTTCGGATGTGAGCAGCCGTTTCTTTGGGGGAGCGTTGCGTGACATCCCAAAAAACGGCTGCGGAGGAGACTACGTTGATTGCGGCGCAAATATAAATTTAATTTTGGCGGGCTTCGGACTGAAATACTCCGACCAAAAATAGAGATCAAATTTTATTGATTGACATTTTCCTTCAAATCATGGCGTGTAAATTGACAAATCTGTCAGATTTCACGCCTGACAAAAATTTGTCCTGCTCCGAGGCAGGACAACGGCGTCTTTGAAGTTTGGTAAGCCTTGACAAAATTTGGTAGATCTAAAAATCACCGGACGCACTTGTCTCAGGGAATTGATAACAGATTTTTTTCGCAAAATAAACAAAAATTTGCCCAGTGCGTCCGGGCCCTTAGTGAATTTTGACCCATGGCACGTGACACGTTCTCCTCCCATCAGAAAACATATTCTAGTTGGGAGGAATAACAATACTCTTTGGACATTTCTCAACCGTCCTCTGCACAGCAGCAACGTGAAATGACGTCAAAGCAACAACAACAAGTTCTGGTATTTTGGAGAACGCGAAGGACGGCGGCTTATTTTTCGTATTTTCATTTGCAATTCAACGCTGGCATTATATTTTTAGCTTGAGCACTTCTGAGACAGATAAGCGCACTGAACAGATCTAGACAATTGCGAAATTCAAAGATAAAATATAAATTCATTTTTTTACTAGGCGTAGTCTTCGGGATTGCTTAAGCTCCCTAGTGTTCTGACTGTTGTTCTACTTCTGATGATAAAAAGGAAAAACACAGTAACAAAACTTTATTTAATGTGAAGTATATATGAAATAATTCATAGCTCAGTTGGTATTCTTCACTTTCATCTACAACCGCAGTTCGAATATGAATTATTTCATATATACTTCACATCATTTCACTCCTCACGGGAAGATATGAAGATATGAACTCAATTAATTGACCTCGCTCCCAATGTGTGGCTTCATAGCTCAGTTGGTAGAGCATCGCACCGGTATCGCGGAGGTCACGGGTTCGAATCCCGTTGAAGCCCTGATCTTTTTTCAGGCTTCTTCTTTCCAATTTACTGCGATGATCATTCTTCACTTTTAAAACTTTATTTATTTATTTATGAGCCTCATTATTTATGACCCATCAGTCATAGAATTCAAACAGTTCAACACTGAACTGTGTATTAAAATTAAATTCAAAAAAAAAAACTTACGGTGGCGCAAAACAGTTTCCAACACTTTCTAAGATGTAGATCATCATGGGTCATTATAACCACTCGAAATCGGTTGATGCCACAGTCATGGTATTAAACAACTACCCTATCATTGGTGAACATGTTGGTGTCAATAATTTCGTGCCACAATAGGTTACCATAGCAACAATACAACCTGTTAAAAACACCCTTAATGTTAGTTCGTTTTTGAGTTATAAGCCCTTATAAAGCTAAAATTAAGAGTGTTTTTTAACAAGTTGTATTGTTGCTATGGTAACCTGTTATATAAAAAGGATGACCGCAACTTATTAAAGTACACCTAACCCCAAAAACTGTTTTTCGCTAAAACGAATCCACTTGTTATTTGAAGCATTTGGGCGAAAAAATGTTTGAATTTGGTTGAATCATCGATTTTCTATGCCCTTTCAAAGTCGCGCCTGAAGTGTTACACGACCGCGTTTCAGGGAGTCTGGGGCGGCGGTTGCTGATGACGTCTACCCAGGAACCAAACACAATGGCGCCTCAGTCAGCTCTCTGTATTTGCTCGAGAAAATGGAAAACAAAACTAATCGTTCCAATTTATTTTGGGACTAAATTGTCCAAGTTTTGTTTCAGAATCATTTCTTTTTCGTCACTGGAGTCAGAGTTAGGTTTCGATTCGGAAGACACCGAAATAAACTTCGATCGAGCACGTTCGACAACTGTGAACCCACTACTTAGAGCTTTGAGAACAATTTGCAATATTTCAAGCGACGACGGGGAAGACTTCTTTGCGGACGAGCTGCTTGTATATTAGGAACGGAAAGCTAGATACGAAGTGGAGGAGCAGGCAAACGAAAAGCAGGAAAGAAAAGTCAAGGACTGCTTTGGATGGTTATTTCGTCACCTAAACACAAGACTCCCACGCGTGTTAATAGCCCGTTTACATTTGTCCTTAGCGAGAATATAATTTTGTCAAGGTATGGTTGTTCTATTAAATCCAGTTTGTGTTTTACTTTCTGGAATGCTTCATGTTTATAAGAGCGACGTAAGTATTGCAGTTTTCGAGACTTGATGACCTCCAAAACACTGGCTTCGATCGATTGAAAATCGTAGAATTGTTTGGAACTGTATTTTTGAAGCTGTGGGAAGCAAAGGCGGAAGGAAACATTTCATACAATTACCGATTTCACATTGTCACACGTTTTAAGTCGTAACTCCAAATAACCAACGTAAATTTTTCTCAAAGTTTGCAGTAAAATTCGTCGGATAAGCGAAAAGGATGTGTTCCCTAAGCGGTCCGCAGATAATGTTACGCGGTCATATTTTCGACACTATTGTATAGAATGTTTATCGCACTGCTGATTTCAAGACCTTCGAAAAACTCTGTGATTGTAACAATTTTGTTATCATGTAATTCTACAGGATTAATCTTCGACTTTTATCTAAATTGCAAGAGAAATAAGTGTTGGTTGGCGGCGTACAGTTGCGACCTATTTACACATCAGTATATTTGGTCGTAACGCTTCTTGATTGATCACTCAACTTTGCTGGCTATTTTACAAATACTGCGGGACTGGAAGATATAGGTTGTCGGTAGTATTTCGACGAATTGCTGGTTGGCTTTAAGCAGGAAATTTTGAAAATAGCATTTGAAATTCTGCGATACAAATTCCAGTGAGAGTTCTCCAATGGTTCTCAGACTCAGTTCGCTTGTTTCGGTTCGACAAAATCAACCATCGTTTATGTCTTTACCGTTCCATTGACCGATCATCGCCAGTAGATTGTACAGGATATCTTTTTTGCGAGTCTACGGAAACTGGCGCCGTCATGCAACGTATCAACAAATCGTAGTTCATATATACTGGGGACTTCTTCATTGACATGACCTTTGACGCTATGTTAGTGCTGAAAAGTAGCTGCTTAGGAGAGGCGGGAGAGGGTAGGGGGGTCTGATCTAAGCGCCCAGCCTGGCGAGTTAAAGCTTCATGATTAAGCGGGGAACAAGTGAATACGTGGACGGTCATGACAAGGATCACAAGGCTTTGATTAACGCGAAGGACTAGTTCGAGGCGTGGAGGGCTCGATAAAGTTAAGACCTATTTGAGTTTCCATGAATTCAAGGTTTCGTTAAATTCAGAAGTTTGAATAATTCAGTACTGCTATGAATTCAAAAGTTCGAATTGTTAAAGCTTCGATGAATTCTATATTTTGACCAATTTATTGAAATTAGTATTGGCGAACCTACAAAGAAAATGGACACGTTTGGTAATAGAAACTTAAAACGTATTTATTAGATTGAATTTTGAACACTACTCTTACCGCACAATATTTACACTACTTACATTGCAGTTATACTTAAACCACTTACAATGGGATACTTATATTACCTACATTAAGATACTTAAACGGAAACACTCTACTTGCATTACATTACATTGTATTGCATTGCACTGCATTGCATTGCACTGCATTGCGTTGCACTGCATTGCATTGCACTGCATTGCGTTGCACTGCATTGCATTACATTACATTACTTAGATTACGCTATTTACACGACTCTTAGCATTCAATATTTACACTACTTACATTTGCTTATCATTAGTTGCTTTTATGTCCAAAATAACTGAATTCTCGTTACCGTTATCATTTGCTCTGCTTCAACTCGCTTTCTCCTAATCCTTTATCTTTTTTCACTGTAATTGTAATTTGTTTTGTTCGTTTGTAGTTAATTATATCTATTATTTTTATTATTTTCTCTGCTCCCTCCTGGTTCCTCACCAGCACCGAAAGTAAACTAATTTTGTAAATATGGGGGCCAACTAGAAAACCGATTAGTTTACTTGACCCCCATACTCTAAATTAAATATTTATAAACTGAAAAGTTATATTGTAAACATTAAATAGTTGTAATTTATTTATAAATTTAAATTTTGAGAAATCAAAGTCTGTTGTTGTTGTTATTTTTTAGTAATTTCACGGCTATGATGAATTCTTACAAATGAGCTCGTTGTATGCTCCCATTTGAATTGTCGCTAGAATCGAAAAACAAATGCATTTCGTTACAATCTTCACAATCCTTAATCTTAATTTTTTTCACAACCTCTTGTAACACCGTTTAAAATAGCGCGGGCAGCCAAGAGTTCTCGCTTCCCATAATATGAATATTACTAGATTTGTTGCTCAGCTGTATTAGTAGTCTTAGTTGTAAGATGTTATTTCTTTAATTTGTTACGTTACTTTACCATACATTACGTACAGGCACTATTTACTAGCATCACGCTACTAACGTTACATTCGCTATATTACACGACAGAAAAAAATACAGTCAGTATATTACAAGGCCTTATTTCCGTCATTTGCTTACGATTGAGCGGTTTCATTAAGTGTCGCCTAGTTATTGCTTTTTGCATTACTACGCGACACAATTGGCTTAAAAAAATTGACGCCACCTTTTCATCCAATCAGAAGTAAAACAAAAACCAATTATGACTCACGCGTTTGCCCGCGCTTCGCGTCAGCTGCAAGAATTTACTTAATCACGGGGGGAGCTCGAATCACGTGGGTATCCAATTACAGGTATCCAATAACCCACCCACATCCACGTGATCGCGTGCCTGTTACGCGACAAATAGGCGCGTGGAGAACAAATCACGATCGAGAATTTTGTTACAGATACGATTAATAATGGTAATAGGACTGAGTGGAGTCCAATACGGTCTGTAATCATACGAGTGATTGACAAAATCGGACTCCCGCTTCGCGGTTGTCCGATTTGTCAATCACGAGTATGATTACAGACTGAATTGGACGACGCGAAGCCCTGTTACCAATTAATCAAAGCTATGACAAAATTCGAGAAACGAGCAAACCATCGATTGAGCGCTGAACGATTAAGCGTCGTTATGAATGCTGAAAAACACAGCAGTTTACTCAACAAAGTACACCGCAACAGCGCGCGCAAAATGACGCGTACTGTCCAATTACAAGCATGACGCGTACACTGTCCGATTAATGCTCAAATCGCGCTGCTGATAGCCAATCACGTTCGAGAATTTTGTTGTAGTTTTGATTACATGAGTAATCGTACGAAAGCTCGAGCAATTAAGGATTTACACCACTCGTGAAAATTCTTTCAAATTGTACTCGTCTAAAGGCTCGTGCAATTTTGAGAGAATTTTTAAAAATCAGTCGTAGTGTAAATCCTTAATTGCACTCGCATCCATGCGATAACCCGTACTTATTTCATACATAACATTACATAAATGGTGGTCACATCAAGATTATTAACTCAAGTTAGGACGGACAGACAAATATATTTTGTAACGTTTCGCTAATTACACTGGAGTATGTTCACTATGTATGGTTCGTGTTAACCGTAGAAGTATTTTAGGCTTGAATCCCGAAGGGGCTAGTAGGCTATTTAAGAATTTGTAAGTTATGCAAGAGCCACTCGAAGGCATCTCTTTCAACTTTGCTTTTGTTGTTATGTCGTCGGATACTGAACGAGCGAGCGTTCCCGCTTCGATCGCGCAATCCTTCACTGAGGGAGATCCTGTTCATAAGACTGCTTCACGAACATTGTTTCCTCGTCTTTTGGACGTTACGTTTGAACAGAGGTTCGCTGCATTCAAACGCGATCTCGACGAGAAACAAGCCGCCACTCAGTCTCAACTGTAGAAGCTAAAAACGGTATCCAAGGCTTCGAGTTCTTTTAACTCTAAATTACAATACGAGTCTACTGGCAACTCTCTGCTTGATGCAACAGACGGGACCATCAAGACCATCTCAAAAGGAAACCTTTCAGCAGCCAAGTTATTTCGTTCCGTGGACAAGAACCTCGCTGTTTGGGCAGCAGTGCAAGTACGAGTCGGACGAACTCGCCGAAGATTCAGAGGAAGAGAAAAGATTCTGATCATCCGAAAGACGAGCGCTAGCTAAGATCCGGGAGAAAAAGCGGAAAAATGCGTCTAGCTGGCCAACTCTACAGCTACCCGCTCTACATCCAGTGAAGCTCCATCTACTCATGGTTTGTCCACTGGCAATTATTTTTCTTCTAATCAGCCTTTTTGTTTTTTCCGCATGCAGTCCTTTCGTGGACGTCAGCCTCAACTGGCAGACAAATGTTTCAGCTGCGGCCAAAGAAGTTTCTGAGCAAATCCATCTTCCTGCCCAAGCCGTTTTAGAGGAGCCGCTGCAGCCCCTCCAATCAGAAAAAATGCATACTTATGACAAATACCAAGCTACATTGAAGAGAATGGGATAAGATGAGCATATAATTTATTCAACATAATCAAATGATTGGGAGACTTTGACCCAGTTGAACTTATTGATATTTTTGTTGAACCATGTGATTCAAGGTTTTTTAGAAGTCTTGGAAAGACAATTTACTCTAAGGGGCTGAAAAATTTCTGTAGCTGTTCATTTATCGTTCGCGTAAATTTTGGATATGTCAACTGCGTCCATTACTTTTGACTTTGTCATGACAACCACAAACTTCGTATAGGTTTGGACAAAAATCAACTTTTTCGACATACTTGTGTATTTTTTTTTTCTCAGCTTTGTTCATCATTTTGCTGAATTTTACCAAATTGTACATTTCATAAGCATTCTGGCTTCATAAGCATTCTAGATTATTTTTTGACTTTTTAAGAAAATAGTAAAATCAAAGATGACGGATCCAAGATGGCGGGTCAAATGACGTCATGCTACTTCACAGCCAAAAATTATGTCATTATTTTATAGAGCAAGCTCAGGGCTTTCTATTTAATGAATGTAAATTTATTTTCTGTGCCTTAATAGAACGAAAACCCAAGGAGGGGGTTTCATCCCCCTTGTACCACGATGGGGGCATTAGTCCGAGGGTTAACGATTGTATTAGCCCTGATGACTGAATGAATGAATAAAAGACTGATTATCAGGACGGAATGCATTATATTTAAGTTAAAGGCAACCTTAAGGTTAATGTAGAGTTTTGAAATCATATAAGTGCTTCTTGCTTTATTCGCGATACTATTTTTGTTGGGTATCAGATTCTCTTTATTTACATTCTACCCACAGCTCAGTTTTCTAATAATCGCTCAGCCATCCAGTCCAGTATAGTGATTTGTCGAGCAGGCTATTTCTGATCTTCTGACCACAGGTTCAGTGGTCGAGTGCGCGTGTGCTCCTGCGGTGGTTAACCCGTTGTCAGTTTCCATACAGTTAGAGTTCTGGAAGAATAATGTTTCTTATCTCAATTCCAGTGTTTTGCGGACGTTGCTCGCAGACTATCTCGTATTGTATACTCGAATGTTAGCGCTATTGGATTGGCTGCTTTCATTGCCATTGGTAACATGCCTGTTTTCGCGCAAAAACTGAGATTCTATGTAGACGAATACCAGATCGAGTACCACGTGGAGAGAACTCCACTGTGTTCGTTTTGCTTTGAAAAGTTTGCACATCTTCTTTCAGGGTGCTCTGTTAAGTGGTTTACAGACAACCAAGCTGTACCTTTGATCGTCGATTCTGGTAGTATGAAACTGTGTTCGCTTCAACTCGCCGGTGATATATTTGATACCGCCAAGAAAGTAATATCAAAATCGAGGGCTGAGTTGATACCTCGTTCAGCTGATTACTTATGCAAGATCGTCGATTGATGACTGGTCAGTTAAAGATAGCTATTTTCATGAAGTAACGTCTTATTGGGGTCCCTGTTCAATTGACTACTTTCCCAGTTAAAAAAAAAAAAAAAATTCAAGTTTTCCCAGTTTTTTTTTTTTTTTTCGAGTATTCCCTAGCATTTAGTTGGGTAGGAGAAACCTGTTGGCTGGTGCCACCTGTTTCGTTAGTTAAAAATGTCATCCGCCACATATGTTTTTGTCAATAGAACTGGTTACTCTTTATTGGCCTTTCAGCTCCCTTTTAGCCTTTTTTGGTGGATCGTAGGTAGGGTTTCAGATCTTTTGTTATTGATTTTCTCTTCGTTGAGAACGGTAAAGATGTTTATCTCCATGGAGCAAATAACAGTTCCCTTTTGGCTCGGAGAATTTTAGTTGCTTGTCGGGGCTGTAAAGTACAGTATCCAGTAGAACCTGTCTATGGAGAAGTCATGCCGCGCGGCCACGATTGCGCTGTTTTAGGCCGTTGGGCCATGTCATCTTTGTGCGGGACTGCCCGTTTATCATGTGTTGATCTTAGGTGATTGCACTGTTTTAGGCCATTGGGCCATGTCATCTTTGTGCGGGACTGCCCGTTTATCATGTGTTGATCTTAGGTGATTGCACTGTTTTAGGCCATTGGGCCATATCATTTTTGTACGGGACTGCCCGTTTATCACGTGTTGATCTTAGGTGATTACACTGTTTAAGGCCGTTGAGCCATGCCGTTTTTGTGCAGGACTGCCAGTATATAGTGTGCTGAATGCAAGATTTAGGCCTCTGGGCCTTCCTTATGTTCTGATCTGCGTGTTGTTACTTTTTTGTTTTTTCTAATTGTTCTCACATTTCTTTTGTTATCTTTCAAGTCTACAAAGTGGATGTGTGTTTACTTCAAAGGTTGCCCACTCAAGAGATCCAGACGGCTTCGCAAGTCAATGGAAGGTCTTCCCTTGCGTTCCTCTAAAGCAAAGGCCCCTTCAACAACAGAGCGTTATTCAAGTGACTTTCAAACATTTAGAGAATGGTCTTCGCGCTTTGAGGAAGTCGCTTGTTTGCGGTCTGATGAGACGTCATTTGCTCCTTATTTGGAGTATTTTGCTGCAGCAGAGTTCCCTCTACTCCACGCTTGAGTCTGTCTGTTATGGCATAAATCGGGCACACCATCGGTATGGCTTTCCGATTTGTGATTTGACTTGTGATAGAAGTGTTCTCGAGGCGGCAAAAATTGAGCTTGCAAAACCTGTTTCCATAAAAAGGGGGGCGCTGTTACTCCCGAGATGATTTTGAGGATATATAATAGGTTTGCGCACCCCAAGGCTAATCCCTCTAATCATCGCTTAGCTGCAATTTGCGTGACTGCCTAATCGGCTTTTCTCCGCGTCAACGAGTTAGCTAGCCTTCGTTGTTGTGACGTTAGTTTTTGCGATGCATTTGTCAGAATTTATACATGTGAGAGCAAAACAGATGTTTATTATATGTAATTTTTAGTTTTAATTTTATGAATTTATTTTCTTCAAAGATAGAGCATATTTTGTTCTCAAAAAAATTCGTAGTAAAATAAAGTTTTAGACTTGGCATGCGTTTGCGGAACTAGGATATCTTATACACTTGTTTGATCTACATAGCTTAAGAACAGGGGCCGCTAAGGAGCAGGCATCAGTAATCTACACTCTTTATGTCACGGCAGATGGGAGACTGATCGAGCCGAGGACGGCTAGCTACGGCTATATTACGATAAGTTAGAATCTTTACTCTCAGTTTCTTGAAGTTTGCACACTTAGATTCCTTTGTTCTCTTTCTTTATTTTCGAAAGCGGTCATCAATAAACGAGATGCCCGCCCCTGATGCTGTGTTTGTGTTTATTAAGATTAGTTACAAAATATTTTATAATCGTTTCGGGGTGATTAGAGTATAAATATATTTTGTAACGTTTCGCTAATTACACTGGAGTATGTTCACTATGTATGGTTCGTGTTAACCGTAGAAGTATTTTAGGCGTGAATCCCTAAGGGGCTAGTAGGCTATTTAAGAATTTGTAAGTTATGCAAGAGCCACTCGAAGGCATCTCTTTCAACTTTGCTTTTTAATTTTCTGTTTATTCACTGCTGTATTTTCTTTATGATGATGTAACGCTCGCTGTATCCTGCATCGATAAACGAGATGCCCGCCCCTGATGCTGTGTTTGTGTTTATTAAGATTAGTTACAAAATATTTTATAATCGTTTCAGGGTGATTAGAGTATAACTCACTTTAGAAAACTGTTTTGGTAGTGTGACCCATAATAGGCCATTGTGCTAATACAAATATTTCCTTGTTCCATTCCCTTGTGCGGGCAAGAGGTGATCACTCGGCCAACAATGGCCACAGTAATTCATTAAATAGATCAAATTTTGCCCCCACTAGGGACTGGAGTTAGCATTAGCAAATGGTGTATTTAAGTGGTTCGATACAGTTTTCTCTGGACCATACCTAACGTTTTCAATTGGCGTTTTACCAACCTTTCCTAACTCTGATCGATGTGGAAATTGCACCAGTATTTGGAAAAAGATTGAAGTTTGGTTGAATGTGTTTTTAACCCTTTGAATACCAACTACGCATATATGCGTAATTACTGGTCGTGCTCTTTGTACCACTTGTAGCGTCATGGCAGCTAAAAAACCTGACTAAATGGTTAAAAACGGTATTTTTTGGCGAAAGTTTGGTATTCAAAGGGTTAAGGTAATATGGATTTTGTACGAACCAGAACTGTTATAGAAAATAACATGCATGCTGTATTATATTTTAACTTCTTCAATATTTTAACATTTTTTAACTAAGTATTTTATACATATATATACATATATATATATATATATATATATATATATATATATATATATATATATATATATAAAAAGTTAAGATGCTTCGAGCCAACAGGGATGCCACGCGCCAGAAGGATCCAAAAGGATTCGTAGTCCAAACCTCGAGTAATGAAATTTGTAGGCAATTGTGGAAAACGAGGACGGACAACTTCGAGCGAAAAAAATATATATATACAGTAAAAAATCTAAGAAATCTAAAAAAAAGTTTAATATATATATATATATATATATATATATATATATATATATATATATATATATATATATATATATATATATATATAGCCCACAATATAAACAACTGGGTTACCAGTAATTGTGTCAGCTATTAAAGTGTTTTATTTATTTATTTAAAATATGATGCAAATTTCAGAAATTACGATGTATGGCAAGGGGAATATGCAAGAATAAAAAACTTCTGTATGTTTGATTTCGAATAAATAGCGAAAACATTTTCAAACCATGCTTTTTGTTTAATGATATTAAAGGGACTGAAGGAAGGAAACTTTTTTTTTTCCCCGCTACCTTCCTGTTCTTTGTAATTCGAGGTGTTACTTTGGAATGTTTTGTAAACAGTCCTTTCGTTGGCATGGAAAGAAGGGCCAAAAGTCCCCTTGAATCGTATTTTACAGACATCCCGCAAATTTGCATTCAGGTAGTGTATCGAAATGTATTGATCACGGGAGAATGTTAGATGGAACGAGCGAGTTATCCTGTGAGTGTAGAGAGGAATATGATCTGGATTAACCTCAAGAAATTGTAGAGTAAAGCCACAGCCACAGCCACAAACAGATCACTGAATTGTTTAGAAATACACAACATATCGTAGGCCTCAGTTATATGGTCTCGGGTACCCAAGACAACCTTCCCCCTGAGGCAGCTTTTTCGAGCTTTTATATGTGAAAACGTTGTCCCTGTAGCCCGAGTCAAAGTTGACCCTGCATGATTATTCATAAGCCTTCTTGAATAATCAAATGTGCAAATATCCCTCTTTCTTTGAGTTTTCCTCAGTCATCCGATCAAAGTGGGTTTTGCGGAGTTAATTTTCACTTCTTTGATACGAATTTCTGCTCTAAATCCTAAATCTAGACAATTCGTGACACTCGCCACCCCGAGAATTGTCTCGGTTAGGCGGGCCAAATTGTTTTTTATGAAGAAAAGTTGTCCCGCCTGCCAGGGTTACCCTACCTGCCGAGGCGAGACAACTCGCCCACCCGAGTTGTCTCGTCGAGCCCCCGAGACGGGTTCGCGGTCCTCTTGTTAACGGCTGGTTGAGTTTTACAAAGAAATAAGTGAAAAGTTACCTCGGCTAGGGTGACTTGGGGGAGCGTTGTCTCGGGTAACCGAGACCATATATATGGAGCAAAAGAAATATTATATTAAAAGTGTAAAAAGTAAAACTATATAAACCTGGAATAAGAGTACTGACAATTCGATGAAAAACCTCTTAGCTCTAGCATGAAACATAGTTACATTCGTACCACTAAGAGTTTCTGCTGGAAGAAGATTACAAGTAGCAGATATTCTGTGAAAAAAAAAACTGTCTTTCAATACATTTCTCGTAGCATATTTCTTTTTCAAAGATTTTTTATCACTCCGTCTCAGGAAGGAAAGAACAGGATCGACGAAATTGCCTAAAGGGCCACTCCAAGACGAAAGACGAAGGAGACAGCCAATGGCAAAAGTAATTTTATTTCAATTGTTTATTTGCTAAATTTTAAGACGACATGATGCAAAACAAATCCCATACAAAGCCTACGGTCAACCCGAGCTATGTTACGCAACACCGATTACCTACCGACCGTTCGAAACGTGAGTCTGGCTGCAGGTGGTGACTGATTAAATCGCAAAGGGCCTGTCCATGGTTTTGAGTCCACCTTGTTATAAGACTTTACAAGAAACTGCCCCCACCTCAGGAATCCCCGACGTTTGAAATCGTCCAATACCACTTATATCCTCTCCAAAGACGTTACTGTTTTTCTTTGTCAGTGAGACTGGACACCCATCAACCATGTCTTGCGTTCCCGCTTGTTCAAATCCACGCGGGGTTATTTTACTCTCGACGAAAGTTTAAGGAAAATGAGAAGTTTGTAAAGAGCATCCTGTAGTGAATGTTAATTCGGATACAATATCATGATGATATTTAAAATTGAGCAACGGTACAGCTCGGCATCGTTACTTATCGCGATATCAGAGAGTTTTGCTCTGCACTAAGTCTTACTATCCCTACTAAATTAATGTCTTATCTCAAGGAGTTCTTGACAAATTTATCTAACGTCAAGGAATTTAGGTGCGTTCAGACTTTTTGCCTTGGGATTTCGTTTGCTATATAAATCATGCACTGAGGTGCAGAATTGTGGTAAAAATCATGTCCGAACTGAAGCCTTCTCCGGGAAAATGTAACTTCTAACGATTAATAAGGGACGAATTAGACAGAAATTAATGCTCTAACGGCACGATGGAGAGGCTCGCTGAGCATCACGGGACGCTTAGGGCCTATTTAACTCATTCTAGGTCGGTCAGTCGTTATGTTTGCCCAATTTGTTATTTTTTTATGATTATGTTTCAATTTGAACAGTTTGTGTAGAATACCTTTTCCTCGAGGTCTCCTGTTGCTGTATTAGATGAGGAACACATTTCGAAACATTTTCTGGCCAGATCTAAACGGTGTTTCTTTTTTTTAGCGGGTTTGTTTTGTATCTGGCGTAGTACAGGTTGTAATTCTTAGAACCAATAGTTAAAACTTGTTAGGTAAACATCCTCCTCATTAAACCTTTTGTTTAGCGACGTTCCTGTTACAGTCGAGATTTTCTTAAAGGAAATCTTGGTTAAAAACAGTTTTGTTCAAAATCACAGGCTGATGCTTGTCGCTAAATTGTTTCTCTGATTTGAAGTCGATAATTCTTTGTCTGTTTTGAACGCTGAGCGTTTTCTTTCAGCTACTTTAAGATTTTAAATTTCCCGCGTGCCGCCATGTTTATGTCTGCAAAGTTTGATGGGAAACTGTGACGTCATTGCGCCGTTAGACGTTTGTTAAACACAGCATTGTGTGAACCTAGAGGTATGAAAGTACTTCTAATCTTCTATAATTCACATTCCAGATGAATATGTACAGTTCCAACGAGAAATCTTCTGTAGACGAGAGCTCTGACGTCATAAATTACCATAAAGTAAGCATGACGAAGCCCAGGTGATTTAAACTGAAAACCAAACACTTCGTATTCGAACTAATTACAGAGATGTTAACTTGAAACCCCAGGATTAATTAAAGAGAACCGTTTGGTATACTTTGGAACTTGAACTGCTTCTCAGCCAAGATTTCCTTTAAACTCCTTATTGTGACCTGCGCGTGGCGTGCCCTTTGGTCAAAATGTGTCGGCTCAAAGCAGGCGACGAATGTGGAAGATTTGACGCTTTTTCAAGCGCGTAAGCAAGTGTTCCTAAAACAATTTTTAAAACGAAAATTTGGCGTTCATTTCCCTCCTATTTCTCTCAGAACACGCTTATGTTGTCTGACTCTCGCGGGGTTCCAATAATTTGCATTCTTTTTTTAGACTTCGCGAGCTTCGTTATTTTCCTTCCGTCTACTATTCCGTGACTTGTGTACCATTCCGTTTTGTTTGTCTGAGTTTGTCTGAGTTATGACGTCATTCGCGCGCTTCGCTATTGATGACAGGCTGATGCTATTTTTGAAGTGAAACACTCAGCTGTTTATTTAAACAAGTTTTGTTTACTTTTTGTTCATTTCTTGCTGTGGCTTTACCTCTACAGTTCCTTGAAGTTTATCCAGATCATCGACCAACTTGAAATCCAAATACGCTAGTCTTAAGGTGCTGACAGTATCTTCCAACAAATTCCTCTCTACACTCGCAGGATAACTCGCTCGTTCCATCTTCTCTTGTTTCTTTCCAGCAAGCTGATCTGTACGGGTCCGCAAATGATCCTAGGACCGCTAATTATCCGGACCGCAAATGATCCCAGAACCGCAAATGATCCCGGACATCAATTATCCCAGGACCGCAAATGATCCGGGAGCGCAAATGATCCCCAAATTGGACCGCAAATGAACCCGGACCGCAAATGATCCCGGACCCGCAAATGATCCCGGACCGCAGATGATCCCAGGACCGCAAATGATCCCGGACCGCAAATGATCCCCAAATTGGACCGCAAATGATCCCGGAACGGAAATATTCCCCATATTGGACCTCAAATGATCCCCACCAAAAATAAGGAATGGCATGGATGTTGGAATGGTGTGGATAGGGAATTGGCGTACGTGAATTCCGATAAGACATTATAATTATTTAAGGCTTAAAAAATTATAATGTCTTATAACTTGCTTTTTTCATAATTTCGACTAAACTTTTGTTGCTAACTACGATGCTATGAATTGCGCCACTCAATCATCAAGACATGACTTGGCTCGCATTTCTTCGCAGTTCTCAGTAAAATTATGACCAGATTCAATGCAACATACGCTACATATCCTCCTTAGCTAAACATTGTTAGTATAATTTCCAGAGGTGAATAGAGGAATTGGACATGCTGATTGGTCGAAAAGCTCATGATATGACGCAATATTTACCCCACTGGAGCTTGGCTACTAAGCTCGCCATCTTTGCCATCTCGGCAGGTAAACATGGCGGACAGTTGTTGAATGAAGTTTTCATTTATTCGAAAGACATCACTCCAGGTCCAGGATATTTGAAAGGATGGAGAATTTTCAAAATGACTGCTGTCGCTCTTAGACCAAAAATCTTTTCAAGAACTCGTATTTAAAGCTTTTAAGAATCGTAAACGCAGTGGTTGCCTCGATCGCCAGCAGGTCAGATCGATTGACCGAAATTTATTTTTCTTCAAACTAAAGCTACTCATTTTTAGGCGATAATGACAATTGCGAATAAAGTCAACAACGATAAAACAAAGATACCGGATGAATTTATTTTCCGTAGTGTTTCGCTCGTTTGTTTTATTGCGGAACTCGATGAGTAAATTGATTAACAATCGATGTTCATGTAAGCTTATTATTAATACTACGGCTGCGTACGCGTATGCAAACGATCAATTGCGTCTGTGTTTTTATGTTTTAATCCGTTATTTTGTAGTCCTTGATATTCACCTCTGAAAATTATACTAAAACAATTATTCGCCTCAGGCTCAGTGAACATTGGTGAATATTTACCTCGACTACGTCTCGGTGAATATTCACCAATGTTCACTTCGCCTTTGGCGAATAATTGTTAAATATTTCGGTGCTATAGTTAAATCAAATTTTATCAGCCATTAACGTCACTCGTCTAAAGTTTTAAACTAAAATCTAACCATGAAGCAACTATCGTAGAAGATACTGTCATCTGAGTAGACCTCGCGGGGGAGCAATCCCTTATTACGCTCTGGCTGTCCACGAATCGCGCGAGTAACAACCTCGGAAGAACTGGGTACTATATCCAGAAATAACGAAAGAGGGATTACTTTGAGTATAAGGCCTATATGGGGGATTCACTCTCTCACCTTGATAATCTTTTGCCAATACACATTCGAAAAAGAGTGTGGAAACACCCTCCAGAGGCGTTATTCGCTGTTGCAGCAATATCCAAGACTTTTACAATTTACAAGCGATGATCGGCCTGATGGCAAAGTAAAGATGTTAACGATAAGTTGATTATATTGAGCTCAAACAAGCGGAGTGCGTTAGTGGAATTTCTTCCGCAGACTTCTAAAAGCCGCTATTTTACATTTTTTTCCTGCTTTTTTCTGCTTTAAAATCAAAATTTTACAGCCAGCAAGCGATCCACAGAAAATGTACCGAGAACTTATCTCTTCCAACTAGCCTAGTTGTGCGATCGATCAGAAGCGTTTGCAGCTATACGGTCGGAGTCAGAATTTACTTCTCTTTCGATTTTGATAATAGTCGTAATTTTCGAATATGATCATCGTTAAATTTCAGGTCTAGCTTATCACAAATACATGAAATTATTTCAATGCCACAAAGGGGTGCAAAGGCGGAGAGATTTTAACTTAAGGAGATTGAATCTCTAAATCTTGTCATAATAAAATTAGAATCAACAACTTACTGGAGACTTCAGTATCATCAGCAGCACAAACCATCCAAACGGTAAAGCAGAAGATCACACCAAACTTCATTGATGACGGCAGGCTCTGTTCGCTTATGTCGAAGTTTCTTACCTGACAGGTGTGAAAGATTTTGTCCGTTTGACCACTTCATTCGGGGCATTTATTGGCTCATCTGATAAATTATAGATATCTACTGAGTTGAAAAATGCATTTCAGTTTTCACCTTCCAGGCATTCCTTTGTACTGAGTACACAACAAACCAATCATTGTTCGCTTGCCTCGTTATTCATTAAGGTTAGCACATCCCAAGTTAAGGCTAAAAACGCTGTTCACATATCTGCTCTTGAGGCTGCACTTCATATGATAGGTCACCCGAGGAGGAGTTCATTTTATGACCAACTCTGGAACCACTGCTTACACAGATGGCTTATTAAAGAAAAGCACAAATTCTCTCCAAACCTTTTTTCTCCATAATTCTGTCCAAATGACCATTCTTAGCCTCTAACGAGCAAAATTTGGATCGATGAAGGAATTCATACATTTTTGCACTGGATGAAATAATGGATTTGATCATATTTTGCTTTAAGACAAATATGAGACAAATGTGATGTTATATTTGTCCTGGTTGTGAAGACAACAAATGTGGGACAAATATGTTTTCATATTTGTCCCTGATAAATGCAGGACAAATGCTGTTTGAAATTGAAGCCATATTTAGCCAAAGTACAAATATGAGACAAACCAGACAAATTTTTTAAACAATGAAAGCCACAAACTAAGGCCCTGATGAATCTCTCTCTCCATCCTTTTTTTTTTTTTTTTTTTGTAGAATTCCTACTTGTCTGCTGGGCCTGTTTGAGTTTCCTTTCTTTGTACCACTACAGGGGCAAATTTAGGCGTGGTGGATTGGGTGGTCAGTTAGCCCCCTCCTTTGGGAGAAGCAGAAAATAAAAGTATCAAGTATCAAATTCACTTCCACAAAATTAATTTTTTTTCAAAACGATTTCCCTGGGGATGGTATACTGTACATAGATTGTTAGGAATGGTACCAAAGGATATTTTCAAAATTAAAATACTTGTCTCTTCAAATAGCAGTATTTACACATGCATCACGGCATGATATCTAACCTGCTGAAAGCAAAAATTCTTATTTACAAAGATACAGTTGGACCCGGCTAATTCGAACGGTCTCGGTTATTTTGATTTCCTCTTTATTTC